>NW_005054349.1:3929476-3954642 GCF_000277835.1 Geospiza fortis | reverse complement strand
GCTGCTTGCTTTCCAGCAGCACCTGATGTTCTGCTGGGTTTTATTGCTCTGTAGGTGGTTGTTTTGTAGAAATTCACAGATATTTTTATTTGCACAGTTAATAAAATTAGATACATTCTGCACTCAGGCTGGAGCTCCTTTCTTGTTCCTGTTGAAGGTATTTTCTTGACTTGAAGTCCCGCTCAAGTTTTCCTTGCATTGCACCTCTGAGCCCTGTACCTTCCACAGAGGTGCAGACCTGCAGCTGGTGATTTTTCTTGGTGTTTGTATTGGTAATTGATGTTGTTAGAGGCTGTGTGAGATCACTTACTGCTTCCAGTGTCTCTGTGTTTAAAACAAAAATAAAAGCCATGCCTTGGTGGCAGTAACTTCGTGTTGAGGGGACTTAAGTGAACATTCTGGAAGATGCTGGATGCCTCTGTGTTTGCCATTCTGCTCTGGTGTTTCTCCCTGTGAAGTTTGTATTCATAGATTTCTATAAATTTGTCAGGTGAAAATGAATTATAATTGTATTAGGATTTATTTATCAAGCTATTTTACCAAGCATACCTCCAACAAGGTATAGTATAATGTGGTGTTCATTTACATAATTTGGAAGTGAGTAGTAAAACATGCAGCTTTGCAGAGTTCATCTTCAAACTCAGATTATTGGCATCACCAATAACAGCTCAGATGGGATAAAGCAGCTCTGTTTATAGACACTCTCACACTCAACATAATCTCATGTTCCAAGTTTTTTGTCACTACATAAAAAGTAATTTTTGGCTTCTATCATTACTTTGAATTACTTTTAAGTAATTTTTTTTGGTGGTGTAATAAAAGAAATACCAGTTGATTAGTTAGTCTTTGTCTTTTCTTGGGAGAGGAAAAAAATGCCCAAATTTCAGGAGCAGTTTTGATACCTTGGTGGAAAAGAAAACACAGAAATCCATTCCTTTGCTTTCCGAGCTCGCAGTGTTAATGTTTGAGCAGATACTGGATATTTGTGGAAATATCTGTAAGTCTTGAAGGTTTCACAACTTCCATCACAAAACCGTGTTACTATGGAAAAGTGGCGTTCACTCTTTTGACAAGTGTGACACTTAACGAGGAATAAAAATAATACAAACCACAGAATATACAAACTGAGGAGGGAGTTGTCTGCTCAGACAGTTTGTTGACACTTTGTTGGAAAAGATCTCTCTGCTCTGTTTGTTGGGAAGGATCAAAAATACATGGGAATTGGACAGGGTTGTGAACGTTTTGTGGGGATGTTGCTGCATATACACACGTTCTAAATTGGGGCAGAGCTGTTACGGGCTGGGGGCCTTCATGTTGAGCAGAGAGACTGTCCAGGCCTGGGGAAATGCCACCAGCTTGTTAGGAAAAAAAAGCAGAATACAGCACTTGAGCACTATTTCAGAATGAAGATCTTTCTTCGCAGCTTTCCACGAAGATGCTCAGCGTAAGGTGTGCAGCTCTTTACAAATTGGAAAAAATAGAAATGTGTCTTTATTTTTTTTTCCTTGTTAAGATTGTTTTCCAAACATGGATGCAGTGAGACAAAAATGTGCAGCTTTTTCTTGGCGTAGGCTGTCAAAAATGACACTCATGAAGGTTTATTTCTGCAAAATATAAAAATGTGCTCATATAATTGGTGCCTTTTTTTTTTTAAACCACATTTAGAGTTGGCTGTAGTGGAGTTGAATGTTTGGTGCTTCCCCCCCACCCTTTACATCCATGTTTGTGTGTGGTGTGGGGTGGACCCTGGTGCACAGGGAGATCCATCCTTTGTTGTCCCTTCCCTGCTCAGGGTCCGGGCTGAGGGCTCCGAGCCAGCCCAGCTCACTGTGGATGTTGCTCTGGACTCTTTTGAATGTGGATGTGAAGCAGTTTGTCTGTCCTTTGCTTCGCAAGAATTCTCTTTTTAAAAAACAAAGCTGTGGCTATGAAGTAGCCTATTTGTCCTAAAACTTATGAAAAGGAGGGGGAGGGAGTGCTGGGACCCATCTTTATAACAACAATCAGCCTTTGTAAGGTTTCATTCCAGGCTAATGGCTGGTGAAATTGTTCTGGGTAGTTAAAATGAAATGAAATGAATTAAAGAACATGAAGGAGAGCAAGCAGAATGGTTTATTGCTTTTCTTTGAAGGCACAATAGCTATACTCTGTCTCTTTTTGTTACTCATATCTGTGTGGCGGATATTTAAAGTCAGGGGTTTGAATAGCATGATGGCTAAATGAGGGCTATAAATCGAGGGCTATGGTGCAAAATTCTAGTGCCAGCAAGTACTAAAACACAAGACCAAAGAGGCTGTGGTCTAAAATTGTTTTAGACTGATGAATATGCAGGCATAAAAACAACAGAATATAGATATTCCCTACCAAAAACCTCCAGAAAAAACTTAATGATCAGTTTTTTTAAAAAGGAAAACAAACGTTTTAAACGCATTAATGCTTCCAATTTATCCTGGAATGTTACTGGTATTTCCCTAAAAGCCTGCCAATCCGTGCTTAATTTTAATTAAGAATGTGAAAAACACGAAGTAGTCAAATATTTTGTTATTGGCAAGATGTGAAAATGTCAAGAAGCTGGTGTACAGTATTTAATTCATAAGTCTACAAATATAGTCCAGAAAAATTTTTTGATGTGTTACCTTGCTGATAGCAACACAAAAGTTTACCAAAATGGGATAATGCAGCTTAGAAAGCACCTGGTTTAAGACTGTTGTTACACAGCTGAAAAAATAAAAGTGTCATATCAGGTTGGGGTCACGTTTGTCTAAGAAAAACTAACAGGAGGATTTCTATTGTCAACACAGGAGATGAGCAGTGCGATAACAGCAAATTATACTCTCTGATCCACCCCCTGTTATAGAAGTGACTTGAGATTAAAGCCTCAGCCAGGAATTTCATTACTCTTATACATTTTTCACAAAGGCAGTATTTGCAAAACCAGTGGTAAAGAGAGGTCAGAAATTTTCATGAGAACATGAGATGATTTTTGACTGTGTGTACGTGGGCATACATAGATGTGTGTGCACTGGTATAAGCATGTTTAGAACCCCAAAAGTTACTTAATACAGAGTAATGTAAATGCAATGTAAAGTTAACATGCTTAGACTCAGAATGGGAGAGTGGATGTTGGCTTGTATTTAGTTCATGTCATGTTAAAGGTCTGGGGACTTTTTGTTTGGTTTTCATTTTTTGGCTTTAAAACTTCAGCATAAGAATATAAACTAAAGCTGAAGATTATTTAGAATATTATGAGTTAATAAAAAGTAAAATGGTTTTCAGGAGGTGAAGAGTACAGAACTTTGCTACTTTCCAAACAAACAAACAAAAAAGGGTAACAGTTCTGGTTTTATTGTCATTCAACTGAGCAGAGCCCAGAGTCTGGGAATGTCAGTTTTCTGGCTTTTAGTGAACAGTGGCTACTCCAGGGGTTTGTAGTTGAGTCTTCATAAGCAGCTGCAGGGCCCAGCCTGGGCCTGTCCCTCAGTGTCCCTGTCATTTTCCCCACTTTTCATCTTGCACTAAACCCAAGGCTTCTTTCATTCCCTGAGCAAGGGCACAGGGGAGCAGGGGACAGATCTCCAACTGAAGGGTGTTGGCACTGGGGAGCTGGCTCCTCTGTGGGGTTGTGCTCCTGGTTTTCACTGTCCAGATCTGCCATCAGTACTGGGTGAGTTGTCCCCTGGGACTCTGCTGTGATGGGTGGCACCAGAGGGATTTTCCAGCTCCAGACTGTGCCAGTCCATCCCTGCTGGGGGGAGAGCCAGCCAGCCCCAAACCCGTGGTGTGTCTTCTGCTGAAGGATGATCAAACTCCTGAGTCAAACTGGGGGCCCACAGAAGTGGAGCAGATGTGGAACACGGGTGAGAACACAGATGAGAGCTGAGGTGTGTTCCTGGATGTCCCTCAGCTGCTGTTTAGCTGGCTTTAGCTGCTCACTTAGAGCCAAGGACTGCTCGAGGATGACCTGTCTAGGTCTGTCAGTAGCAGGTATGACAAGCCTTGGAGCTTCATCAGGAGAGGAATTTGGGGTGTATGAGCAGGAGTCTGACTGGTAACCTGAGCATTTCACAAGTGTGAAGCTGCTGTACAACTTCTGCTAGAAAGCAGCACTTAGGTTTTTATCCTGCGTTAGGGAGGTTCATCCATCAGATTTGGGAGATGGATCAGCTCCAGCCCTGTGGCTTGCTGTGAAATTGCTATTTGGCATTGCCAATCTATTGTTGCAGAGCACTTAGTGCTGCATGTGGCTTTGTTTGTAGTTGCTCCCTTCTTAAATAAGTCAGTGTGAAAGGTGTTTGCAGATCCATAGGTATTTCTTTGCCACCCATAGGGAGGATCAGAATGTGACTCCATAACAAGGGCTGGGCTTTGTGCTCAGTTGGGAGGAAGCCTGCACACGTGCTCCCTACCTTACAACCTTGTTCTTCTTTCCTATTGGAATGCTTTTTAAATGTCTGACATGTGGTGGGTGACTGACATCTGCTTAGGCAGACACCAGGAAAAGCTTCTTACTAGTTATGCATTTAAAACTTTGAAAGAACAGTAGATAGGTGTCCATGAAAATATTTATTACATCCATATGAAATGGCCCATTTTTTAGCAGCTGCTGGTGTATTTCCATGACGAGCATGTTCCACTGGGATTGTGTTTACTTTAATAAAATTTTTCACTGCTTTGCTCTGATCGTATCTGTTCTTGGATAAGAATAGTTTGCAGGGCAAAATGAATGAGTGGCTTTATGCATAATACAGGAGTATCAAATTAATCAAAATGTAAGGTGCTTTCTGCTTTTTAATACTGACTAAATGTTTTTCTTGCAGAAGTTAGTTGAGTTGGCTGCAAAATAGATTGTTATATTAAAATGTCTTTTTTTTCACGACCTTTAAAAAATATTTGACTTTTTCTTTATGAAAAGGTTCTTTTCCCACAAGACATGTGAGAAGTACTCTAAGAGGTGGCTATGGGAGGAAGGAAGTAGTAGAATTTATGTTTAAGAGGCTTAAGTATGGCTTTGGGAAGCTGTGGCAAATACTGAGGGGCCCTAAAAGTCAGAACAGTAGCTCATGAGTTGGGTTTCTTGGGTTTCCAGCCTGATTTCTCCTAAGTGGTGGATGTTTGACTCATTGAGCCAGGTTGTCGTCTTCCAGTTTTCATTGCTGTGGCTGATGTTCTGAGCAGCTTGTGGTGGAAGACTGGATCCATTTCATACTTGGATGCTTTTAAAAAAAGACATTAAAGTGGATAAAAGCTTCCTGCAGATGTACCAGGCCCCTGGCATTGCTGCTCACCCCAGTCAGTGGTACCAGCCTGTGGTGTGGCACCCTACAGCTGGCACTTGGATTTTGAGTAAATAAAATGCTTGGGGGAAAAAGGCAAATAGTGCAGGGATTAGGGCCTCCACCTCTTTCTCCTTTCCCCCCATATACTTTGGATCCTTGTGCAATTGTTCTGTGTTCAGAAGCAGCCTGGGATGCTGCTGTCCCTGCTCCCCTGAAGCTGCTCAGTGTTTCTGGTACAGCTGTTGTCTGCTCGGCAGCTTTGAGCTGAGGGATTGAGCTCTGTTCTCACTGCCCTTTTCAGCTGTTTTGGTGTGGAATTTTGCAGAACAGTTTTGCCAAAATAATTTTCAGATGGGTTTTACTGTCAATCTGCACATTTTGCAGGGGTCTGATAGTTCCCAAGTCAGGGATGTGCTGTTTAGCATTAACATTTTTGGGCTATGGTCAATGCCACTGATGAATTCTGTAAAAATGTAGGAAATTCACAATAATTTAACATGGGATAACCAACTAATAATATTGATCTTTCTGGGTTATTAGATTTGCTTTTAAAGGTAGATGAAGCATTAACACCTGAGACTGCAGCATTGATCATGGCAGTGTCACTGTAAAAGCCTGATGACTGTCACTTCACTGCAGAGGTAATATAAAGAGCAGCCACCTTTAAATCAGGTGATTAACTTCCTTCTCCATGCCGAGGCTGGAAGAAAGAGTTTGTCCACTGAATTTCAACAAAGGGCAGATTCACGAATTCTGTTCTGCCCAGACAATGGGAGTTTGCAGTGATGGTGCTGGGAATTTACCAGTTGTTGAGCATTTCCCATGAAGTGCTCTGGCCTTTCCTTAGCTGTTGTGTTGGAAACCAACTTGCAGAATGTACGTTTGAGGTATGTAGGACTAGAGATATTTCCAGATCTTGTTTTTGGAAATATTTGTTGTGTTTTGTCTGTGGAAAATAACCTTGGAAGTATGACGTGAGTTGCCATGAATCCCTCTGGTTAAGAAAAAGAACAGCTGATGCTGATTTTTGGGGTATCCAGTTGGGCACCCCTAGGGTTAAAAGTGCTGAGAAGAGATCTTTGAAAAGTTACAAAGCCCACTTTCAGTGTTGCAAGCTTATTTTAATTAAAAAAAAATCATTGTTTGCAGGTGGAAACCTTTTAGCTTAATTATACGTTTCTAATTCTGCAATGACTATTTCAGTTGTGATAGCCTCAATACTCTATTCAGTTTTACTTTGAGAAGGTTTATTAATTAATTTAACAAGAGCTGCTTGCATGTGGCCTTTTTCAAGTCCTGCGTTCTTGATAAAACAAAAATTTCTGAAAGCCTTTCACAGCAGTTAGAGATTTAAGTTTAAAATAAAATAAAAGTAATAGAAAACAGTTTTAAAACTGTTTTGTCAGAAGAAGTAAATATTAAATGTCTTCAGTGTCTGCTCAGGAATGCAGAGGTTGTGTATTGATGTATGACTCTCTTAACTGGGCATCTCCCACTCTCTTCTTTTTTCCTCCATGCATTATGTTTGCCTTTTTTGATAAGTAAATACAGAATGAATTTAGGGAGTGCTGGGAGACAGGAAATGAAAGGAGTAGCCATTTAATACTGGTAATAATATGTATTTTGGGCATCAAACCTTGAATTAAGATGCAAAAACTAAAGCAGATCACTGGAAGAAGTTTGTGTGATACAGAATTTAAAATTGCTGATGAGTAAATGCTGCTGAGGGTTCAGGATTTCTCCTCTCTTTTTTCTGTTCCTTCAGAGCCCAGAGGGTATCTGACAGCCTTTAATATTGGGTTTTGATTTTTGAATGTAAAAGTCTAGTTAAAAAACATAGTAAAAGTCTAATAAAGTAAAGCAGGTTGCATGGTTTCAATTTCTAGGGGTGGGGTAGGTTTTGTTTTTTGGTTTTTTGGGTTTTTTTTGCTTTTAAGCGGTTTAGCAGAAAGCAATTAAGAGAGCTCATTCTAGTGGCTAATCAAAATCATAAACCAAAACACAAAATAAAGGCAAAGTATAAATTAGTGCTACTGAAAAGATGTTCCCAAACCAGCTGTGCTTACATACATCAAGTTTACATTATTAACTGCACCATTTCTCCACCAGTATGTTGTCAGCACAGTGGAATGAAGCCTTCATCTTTACCCATTATTTCCTTTCATAAAAGCTAAAATAACTTCATCATAAAATAAGGCGGAAAATAAAGTCACATAAGACGCCGAGTTGGAAATGTGCCTTTTCATTCAAAGGTTTTGTTTAAAAAAAAAAATAAAAAACAACTCGAGGCGGTGAAGCTGCACGTGAAAAGTTGAAGAGGAGCTGCAGAGATAAAGATGACAGATGGGTGAGGGGGCTGGCAGGGCCCAGAGCCCCCCTGTTGGGGCTGACAGATCCGTCCAGCAGTGGCACCAGGGCAGGGAGGCATCAGCTCCAGTAATGGAGAGATGTCTGCTGGAAAGATTGCTCTATCACCCTGATGGGCTCCCTGCACCTCATAAATCTGAGATTGTTCTGGGCTCTGCGGAAATGAGCAGCTCCCTCTCCCTCCCCGAATGAAATGTCGGGCAGGGAAAGGGATAGAAATGAAAAGCAAAAGTGAGGAAAGTTATCTTTTTAACGTAAATCTCTTGTGGAAACAATATCAGAGCCATTAGTGGCTTGAAAAACAGCGCTGTGGCAATCTGAGCCCTATGCAGGGCAGAAAGAAGCTGCTTTATGGCCTCTCCTCCCTCCCCTCCCTGCTGCCTTTAATCTGGCTGCTGGGGTGATGGGCTGCTCTGAATTCCTGTGTGGGAAGTGAGGTCTGAGGTGGTGACAGCTCCTGGAGTCCCCATCCCTGGAGGTGGCACTCAGTGCTCTGCGCTGGGTGACAAGGTGGTGATCACTCACAGGTTGGACTCTGTGATCTCAGAGGTCTTCTCCAGCCTAGCTGGTTCTGTGGCTCCTTCATTGCCTTTGGACTGTGGTACTCAGCCAGGATGGTGTGGTGATCCAGCCCTCCTGCCCAGAAGGGAAGCTGAGGATCAGCAGTTCCCAAAGAGCTCTGAAGTGCAGCAAGAAATGATCGTGGGGCTTGTGCGCGCCTGTGACTTCTGTGTCTGAGAGCTCTGAGGATCAGCCCTGGCACACAGGCACTGCTTGTGGAAGCTGCCCATGGATGCAGGTGTGCTCCTCCTCCCCTTGCTGCCATTTGTTTCTGATCCTGTGTGCAGCTTAGGTTCATCTTGTGTCTGCTGTGAAGAAGCTCTGCTTCAGGGTTTGCTTTAAATCCTTCTGCCCTTCTTCAAAGGGAAGCTTTGGGAGTCCTGAGCTGCTGCAGGGTTTGGTTGCCCTGGTCAGCAAATACTGTGGATCCTTCTTATGCCCCAGTAAGGACAGATATGTGAACATAACTTAATTTATCTTGGCAGATTCATATGAGGTTTTATTAAGTTTAGGGAGCTTATCAATATAGATTTCATAGTAGGAAACATGGAAAACTTAGAGGTAATAATTCATCTAATTTGCAGAGGAGAATTTGAAACACACTTTGTTATTGAATATAATTCAAACCAGGCAGAGAAGTGGATAGTTAGACACAATGTCCTGTGATTTTCCATGAGTAGATTGTGCAAAGCTGACTCAATAGCTGTGTTTGCTAAGATTACTGATTTTTCTAGAAATAGGAAAGGTTGCCATTGCTGTCTGGACTTCTGTAGAGCATGTAGTTAAGGAAATTCCCTGGATAGGTTGGCAAAAAGTGGGGAAAGCAGCTTAAGCATGTTCAATATAATTTGAAATTATCAGACTTAAGAAAGGTTACTTGATTGAGTTATCAAGGATTTTTTTGTGTCTGATCTTATTAAATATTTTTGTGATCACCCAGACACAGAGGACATCTGGTAATACAGTTTGCTGATGACAAATGTAAGAAGATATTGTCAATATAGAGAAGAATAAAGATGACAATTTGGTCATGTGAGGGACTTGAGTAATTGAAATGGGATGGAAATTCTTAAATTATAGGGCCAATAATTTACTTAAGACAACTGCTAAATCTGAAACACTAGGCCAGACAAAATAATGGAGTTGATTAAAAGAGACTCTAGAAGACACTGAGAAGGAATGGTGTAGGCAAGCGAGGGAAAGCTCTGGTTGGTTCCTTTGGAACTGTGATCATTAAAGCTGCTCCAGGAGGGGCCTTGCCTGTCCTGAAGGCATCAGTGCTTGAGTCTTTGCAAGAATCTCCACTCCTGTCTGGATAATTCCTGTTCTCTGGAATTAAATGTGGCTCTTCATGCTCTGCAGTTGGTGACTTGCTGCCAGTGCAGCTGGGAACAGAGAGGCTGCTCCTACAGGATGGCTCTGCTAAAATGGTCACACCTTCACCTTAACCACAACTGCTAAATGTTCGCAGATGTGTTCTTTTTATTTTTTTCTCCACTACTTAAGAGGTTTTCTGCTCTTCATGTCTGTGCCAGCTCTTCTGCTTCCGTCTCTTCAACAACTACTGTTTGTTTCACCACAGACCTCACATTCTCATAACCATCCCATTTGTTCCTCCCTAGATGTTTCCTTATTTCTGCTTGTTGTTTTACATACTTTACGTTGTGCCTTGCCTTTTTGTTTGTCTAATCTGTAAGTTCTGACTCTATTATGAGTAATCATTTGAATCCCTCCTGTGCCCAGTGGGATGTTGAGTTCTTTGTTACACATACACAGTCTGCTGCTTCCACACTGAACCTCACAGTCCACAGTGACCTCTGGTTTGTGAGGTTGTTTTGAATTTATTTTAAAACTTTGGAAATTTGTACATGATTGCAGCAATTTATTTATCATTCAGGAAAAATCCCATAGCTTGTTCAAACTCTGCTTCTAAACTGTCTGTGTAATGGGAACTGTTCCTTTTAGCCATAGGACATGGGGCACAGGCTGCTATTTCTCTTCTCTGTGACCCTGAAACTGCTAAAAATTGTAGAAAATAGATGGGTAAATGGATAAGAAATAGCAAGTAGTAAACAGCAGTTTCCATGTTTTGTCTTTATAGACAGTTGTTTTCCAGCGTAGCTCCTGAGATTTTCTCAGCACCTTAGGGAGTTTTTCCTGCTCTTCCTCCCAAGTTCTCAGGTCTGTAATGAAGTGCTGTCCTCCCATAAAAATGTCATAATCCTGGAGTGATTTAGAGTGCTTCTGGAGCTGAGATTGATGACACAAGGAATAGTTTGCTGTAATACACTTAAAGGCATCATGGTCCAGTTGCCAGAACCAGGAGTTGAGGAACTTGGGTCTCATTGCTGGCCCTGGAAATGGTTTGTGTGGTGACCTTGGACAAATCACCTCATCTCTTTGTGGCTGTGCAGTGCAGGTTGTGGGATGGGGATCCTCCTGCTTGTAGCCCCATCAGGCACTGTGGGCAGGATGGATTTGCCATGAGGGGATAGCTCAAATCTATAAATTCCATATGAAGTAAAATTTCTCTGCTTTATCTGAGTTTATCTTGACTAAAAGCCCTGGAAACAAGTGCATAAATTTATTTCTGAGTTTTCTCATCAGTATTGGTTATTTCAGGATCTCGCCCTTTTTGCTGGAATCACTTGTTTTCCTAGCAGGGTGCATTTTCCATTTGAATCCACTGGAATTTACTTGGGATATTTTTCAAATGTATAGTGCCTGTTAAGAAAGGAAGTTTGCCCAGTGGGCCAGTTGCTGTGTTTTAAAGTACATATTTATTATATAATCGATTTCACTCTGCTGTTCTAATATTCAGCAAGGATTCATTTTTCCATGGTTATGAACCTGCCTTGTGCTCACATCCTGCTTGGGAATTGCACTTGTAGGGTGCCTGCATTGACCTGTTGAAGGTAAAAGCAAAGAAGGGAGGTGACATAGGACCAGTCTGATTTGATAGATAAAATTTCTTTTTTCTGGTGATTCTTACTATATTTGCCTAGTTTCAGCAGCTGAAGATTTTAAGAAAAATGGTTAATATAAGGAATTCCACAATGAAGTTTGTGTTTGGCAGCAGGGTACTCCTGATGGGCATCACTTACCTTGTGCCATGGGATCAGTTTTGGCTGCCTGAAGGGAGAACATCTCTCCTCCCTTTTGTTCTGAGTACCTGAGTGACTCTTGGGAAGCTACAAACACATTTTGAAGGTACTTTCATTGTAACATCTATTTTGATGTTATATGTCTTAAATATATTGCAATTCTAGAACAATGACTTAGGAAGGATCTTTGTGTTGGTGCATGCAGCTGGGGACCTTCCATGACCATCCAAGGCGAGGTGCCTTTTGTTCATCAGAAAGCACTGGAAATATGTAGAGATGAAATTAGAGATGGTATCTTAAGGCTTATGTTCAGTTCTTTATATATCAAAGAAATAAATAACAGAATTTAACCTAATATAAAATAATTTTTCTCATCCTTTGAGGGCATTTTGTCTACACTGTAAGAAGACTTTATTACCATTTAACCTTACTGTTTTCTTCTTCACATTTTCTTTTAAAAGACATATTAAAAGGAACATACCAGACTGAGAATGGACATGACATTCAGGTTTAAAACCAGAGTGTTTAATGGAATCATGAATAAATGGAAACAGATTTGTCTGTCAAAAATTAAATAGGAGTATTCTTTGATTAATATCAAAATCTAATCTAAAATAGTTTTAGCCATTTCATACAGGTGACATCTGTGCTTAAATATAATTTCCTCTCCCTGTTCTGGCATGACTGTTAATTACTTACTCAATGTAGTTCAACATTTAGTTAATAAATATGTCAAGCTTTTACCATGGTGTTCTTTTTGCAGAGTTGTGAATTTGCAATTAGTTTTAGATTTACTACATGGTGACAGACAGTGCTGTATAAATAGAGGTTAAACACACAATTTACATATTAATTTCATGATTCATTTATTCAATGATTTATGTGGATATAGATTGTATTTAATCTCCGTGCTGTAGTTGTTTCAGGCATGACGAACAGAATCACTACGCTGGTGGAGAAGTAATGATGTCTGTATTGAGCCACAGCAGCACAGAGGAACAATGAGAGATTTGGAAACCCAATTATTCATTAATCTCAATACTTTTTGAGAGGCTGGTGAAAAGCAGTAATAGGTTTGTAAAGCATGTATTTACAGATGTACATGTGTACACATGCACATACACGCTGGGGAATTGGATACTCCATCTTGTCTCTGTAATAACTCACATTATCATTAGATTGTGCTCCCTGCCCAGTTCTGTTAACCCTGGAGGCCAGATTAGTCACCACCTTCCCATTCTGGTCCTGCATGTGTCATTGCATTGTTTTCTGGACTTAATGTGTGTGTGTGTGCTTCATTTAAGTGCATGCTGCTTATTGTATTCCAGAAGTCTCCATCTCTACTTCTTCTGGTCAGATCATTTGCAGTCACTCTCTTTTCATTTATTACAATTTTTAAAAGTAGCTAAACAAGTATCATTTTATCTGTAAAAACACTTTCTCTATTTTTTTATCCTTAAGTTTTAATTTTGTTTTATTGAAGAATAGAGCAAAGTATTCATAGGTGAGATGAGAACTCGAGAAAATATATGCTCTGATTTATATGTGCCTATTATACATATGTGGGTATAAATGTAGTTAGAGGAAGTATTTTATAAATACAGTTAGGGTTATAACTAAAGCTTATGCACATTTATTTGCATGATGAATGTACTAACTCAAGCATATTTTTGGTTTAGTACAATTTTCCTTCCTGCCAGTTGTGAGTATAAAGGTCTCTGAAGTGCAGATAGATCTCTGACCTAATTTAGCAGATTATGGCCTTTCAAAGGACTTGATGCACTTCAGACAGTGTTGAATTACAGTATATCTCTGATTTTGCTGGGTTCCTGTTCCCTTGCAGTACTGTGTGAATCCTGCATGTTTCTTATTCCAAGTGTTTCGTGAGGAAAGGGGAAGGCTCCACCTTCAGTGTGTTCTCTGAATCCCCTGCAGACAAACACTGAGTTAGCACAAAAAAACCCAACACATAACTGAAGCAAATAAACCAGGGTAGTTGAAAACAGATTAAGAAACTGAAACAAAAGACATAATTACAATAATTACACTTTTAATTCATTAAGATAAATGGCTCATGGCTACTTGTTTTGTGGAAAGATGGGGAGGGACCTTTTCTCAGGGAATGTTCTGGGTACATCCCTGACTGTGCTGTGCTATCCTCTCAGCACCTTCACAGGTGTTTCACATGTACAGTTTGTGTACATTTCAGGAGAGCATTTTTGGAAGAATGCTCTGATTTTTAAAGGACTGGAAGAGCCACTGATAAGGTGACAATATTGTATGAATGATCCTTTTGAGATCAAGTGCTTTGGACTGACAGTGGTCATTACTCTGTCTCCAGGTTGGTTCCACACCTGGGAGAGGGGGAAATCCCATTTTGCTGTAAGGAACTGCAGCAGTGTGAGCCGAGTTCAGCTGCTGAACGTGGCCAGGTTTTGGTAGTGGGAGGTGGTGAGGCAGCCCTGCCCCTGGAGGAGCTGGAGGAGGCTGTGAGCCCTTGGGAACCCACACTGGGGCAGGGTCCTGCAGGACTTGTGATCCCACAGGGAACCCCGCTGGAGCAGCTGGTTCGGGAGGACTGCACCCCATGGAAAGGGATCCGTGCTGGAACAGCCTGTGGGAAGGGTTCATGCTGGAGAAATTCATGGAAGAGTGTCTCCCATGGAGGATCCCACACTGGAGCAGGGGAAGGAGCAGCAGAGACAATTGGTGATGAGCTGAGCACAGCCAGCAGCCCACCACAGCCTTCTGGAGAGTATCCACAGGGGAACATGCCACAGAACTCTGGAGATACCTTCTCTCCTAGACATCAAAAGAGGAAAAGTAATCCAAAACATTTTTTTTAATTTAATGTCATGGAAGCTGCACAGGGATGAGTTGAAAACTTCAGCCTCTTCCTTAGGTCTCCCCTTTGCTCACACATTTGCCCTGTGGTTTTCCTGGGTCCCTGAGCACACAGGTGTGTGCAGAACATGTGTTCTGGTGGTGTTTCCCTTTATTTGCCTGGGAAGAATTGCCAAGTGTGTCTTGAAGCTGCCATTTCTACTTCTTAAATCAAGTCCCTGAAATATGTTAGATCTGGAACCTCACTCCAAACCCCTTGAAAGTGCTCTGTGCTGAGTAGCTGACTGCAGGGAGCAGGTGTCAAACAATATTTAAATGACATTCTCAACAAAATAAATATTGAGCTGCCCTGTCACTTTGGTGGGAGAATAATCTGCTAAAAAAAAATCCCATTCATTGTAAACTGCCTCTGACATTTGTTCTTCAGGAATTATTTGCAGTTTATCTTCTGAGCTAGAGCCTTTATCAGCACAGCAGTTGAACTGCAGTGCAAAAAAAAATGGTAATTGAGTATTTTATCAAACGCTTCCAACAAAACGGACTTTGCAAGTCGTAAATGAAGATTAAAACCATTGTTGGCAGGGATGAACAAATTGGAATGATTTATTATCTGAAACATCAATATGTCACTGCTCAGAAATAAAATAAAAAGAAACAAACAACTGCCCCCCTCCCTGCAAAATGTGCACTTAGTCTCAGGCGAGAGATGGAAGGTAAATACATGTTTTAATTATTTGTGCTAGAGAGGCTGTTAAAAAAAAAGAAAAAGAGAGAAGAGAAAGCATCATCATAATGGCACAGCTGCTGTGGGACATTATGTGAGGAAAAGAGACAGTAATAAGAGAACTGTGTCAAAGGAAGGCAACTCTGAATGTGCACTTCAGCTCTCCTGATTACAGAAGGAAGATTAAATATTATAAATGGGGCAATTTGACAGAGTGGATTTACTACTTGTGTTTAACACCTAAAGAGCCAGGGTTTTTAAAAGGAACCTTATCTGACTCATGAAATATCTTCAAAAACAATTTGAGAGGAAAACATACTGCAATATTACTGTATATAAAAAATGGAGTGGTCAGGAATGAAAGAAGTTAATCTGTTATGAGCTCTGTATCAGTTTCAGATTAGAAAGCAGAAGGCATGAGAAGTTTTACAAGAACTGTGAGATTCAGAAATTGTATTTTCTGTATTTGTTCATAAATGAGGAGGCCTTAAAGGCTCGATCTAGGGGCTTGTTGACCCTGGCTCAGCAGAGGTCACTCCCTGTGGCAGTGCAGTTGCTCTCCTACTGTGAGAGCCCAGAAGGCAGCGAGAGTTTCCAAGGACAACAGCAGCAAAGCCACTTTGGTGCTATTGCCCTTGAGAACTTCTTTGTGTAGACATGGAATCTTTAACGTTGGAAGGGACTTCCAAGATGCCCAAGTCCAACCTGGCATAACAACTGTGAGTTGTGATATCTTTTGCGTTGTTGCTTCTGAGTTAAGCTCCAGCATCCTGCAGAGTTCCAGGCACCTTTCAGTGCAGGTGATGCCTGGGGTTTCTGTGCTGAACAGCTCCTCAGTACACTGTACATCATTTTTATTTGTTGTAATGAAGGGGGAGAGGCTTTGTGCCATCTGCACAGTGTTGGTTGGAAATTTGTTTAAAATGTTATTTTCCAAAGTGACTTGGAGTTCAACAGAGATAATATTCCATCTTCCTCAGTTAAAAAAAAATGAGTTTCAGTAACATAATATTGAGGTTGGAAAGTAAAGCTCTTCGTAATTGGGCAAATACCAAATCTGGGAAATAGGACTTTTTCCATACGCTGCTTACATAACTGCTCGATCCTTCTTTTTAATGAAGCTGCTCTTCCATGGACTCCTGACTTTTCCGTGGATTTCTGAGTTACAAGTAGTGTGTTTAGGGAAGCCACGTGTGTTGAACTTGTGCTGCAGAAGTGACTTCAGGGTGTGTCCTGTACAGCCTGGAGAGAGGGAGGGAGGGCAGGCTGGCCTTGGGAGCCAGCCCAGGGATGGGGACAGAATGAGATGGGGACAGACAGCTCCATCCACAGTCACTCCTAGGCCCCATCAGAGCTCACAAACCCCTCAGCAACCACCCTGAAAATAATTCTTGTGCTGTAAATCTTAACGAGGTCTGTGCTGGCTCAGGTTCTGTCCTGCTTCGTTGTTTGGCTAAAGAAACATCTCTGAATCCTGGTGAAGGCTTGCTGAGTAAGGGACATTCTGTGTCTAAGCCAGTAAATTTCACATATTGTAGCCATTTTTGCATAATAAATTCAGGTTGTGGAGTTGGAGGAGTTTGACAGGCCTGAATGTGCTGATTAATCTTCAGCTTCACCTTTGTTCATAAATTCAGTGTAGCGTAGTACCTAGGTTGGCAGAGCTTTAATTGTTATCCTGGAGAAATTAAAGTGGTGTAATTCCTACCCCACCTATCTCAGTTTGCTGTAGCACTGCCTTAAAATATATAGGGAGAATAACATCACCAAATTAGCAAGTCTTGGGGTATTCTGTGAATGCTATTCAAATATATTATGTGGAATCTAAGGAGTCTTTATATTTAGCTCTTCCAAGTCAACATTTTGCATCAGGTTTTAATATAATATGTGATAGAGGAAAGGCAGTTACAGTGAATTGTTTATGTACTTGTTTTTTTCAGTCAGCAGATTTTTGTCTTGGCCCCTGATGTGCCAGAGACCTTGAATTTTGAACAATTAAGTAATAGTAATAGTACTATTAAAATTTATTATCTTTTGCTGCTCCCCAAGCTGAAACAGTCCTGAGCAAAACTGAGATACTCTGCAGGCTAAATGAAGTAAGGGGATTGTTCACAGTTTTTAAGAGACCTTCCTTATGTGTAAAATATACAATAATTAGACCACGCTTGAAAAAAAGTAGTATTTCTCTCCTGGCTTAATCAACACTGGTCTTTGGAGACTGTGCTGGGTGATTTGGAGGAGGTTAATTTGATATTTTTGAGAAAGAAATTATAAGAATTGTCAAGAAATTATATCTGTCTCTTCAGAGAAGACAGATACTCAGGAATTCTCTGCGCATTCTGGGCAGCAGTGATTCCTCACCTGGAAGACAAAGCTTCATCAGTCCTTCATGGTGTGATGCCTGTAGTGCTGTGTGTGCTCTGCCTTGGTTTGTACTCAGAGCCTGCAGCATCCCTGGCTCAGCCCTGCTGCTCTGGGGGGGCTTTGGGAGCATCTGGACAGTCCCTGTGGCTCTGGTGTCCCTGTGCTCCCACCCCTGGTGTCCCTGCAGCGTCTGTGCCAGGGACAGGGGCTCTGGGGCAGCTCTCCCCAGGCTGTCCAGGAGCATCACCCTTCCCTGCAGCACTGCTTGCATGGGCCTTGCTCTGCATTTCAGGGCTGAGTGGTCTCCTGGAGGCAGAGTTTATGATGATGCTGTTGGGCAGAAGGTGTCCAAAGCTCTTGGACGTTGTTTTACCAAGCAGTGCTCAGACAGGAGTGCCTCATGCACTGACAGGTTTGATACTCAGCTGCTTACCAAGAGATGAAGTTCTTGAATCCCCTGCTGAGCCTCATTTTTCCAAACCCAGCAGATTTCTTTATCAAAAAAACCCCACTTCTGCTGCAGCCTTAATCCAGTGGACATCGTGGAAGAGAGTTAATAGAACAGTAAATTTTATTACGCAGTATATGGATGAGATAAAACTCCATGTATCATGTTGAACTGCATTGTAGAG
This sequence comes from Geospiza fortis, assembly GCF_000277835.1. Taxonomy (NCBI): domain Eukaryota; kingdom Metazoa; phylum Chordata; class Aves; order Passeriformes; family Thraupidae; genus Geospiza; species Geospiza fortis. The sequence goes on along the minus strand of NW_005054349.1, from coordinate 3,936,770 downwards.
GTGCAGTTTTTAGCTTTTCCTCCTCTTTCAAGGTAGCCCTTTATTGGCTGCTGTAGGAAAAGCAGTACCTGCTGAAGGGTCAGGTTTTCATGCAAACTCCTGTATCCCAATGGGAAATGCGTAAATAAATGTGAGACACAGCAGCATCTGGGATAATACCATGTAAAATAAAATGGTACTGACTCTCCTGAGCCCAGATAAAATGCACTGAACAGAAAAGCTCCTGTGGAATTGCCATTTGATGCTCTCTGTGATGGTGGTGTCTGTGTCCATGCTGCCTCAGTGTTCAAGTGGGGTTTTGGGGGGTGATCTTCAGCTACAGAACAGCTCGCTGCTTGTGCTGCATGTTTTATTTAAGTAAACCAAAAATATTTTTCACAAGTTTAATGTAGCTACGAAAAGACTCTACTGCTATTTTACAGCCCTTCTTTAACCCACTTTGCATCCTGGCAGCTGCAAGTGGTGGGAGCATATTTAAAAAATACCCCAGGTTCTGAATTGGAGGAGTTGGAGCATGAGTTTCCTTCTCCCTCTCCAACAAGAGCTTATCAGGTCAGTTAGAAAGCAGAATGCTGATTCTGTTGATTCAGGCTTTTAGAAAATAGAAAGTTCCAGACAGCCAGAAAGCTGACAGTTATGAAATCTGTGGTGAGGTTGGAAAAGAATTTGTACGATGTGGACATGTTTATTTTATGCATTTGGTAGCTGACTCAGGGCACATTTGCACTTGGAAATAAGTTACTCCTTGTTAACAAAGTGTGCAACTGAGATGGTTTTCTTTGAATAGTTATTGGCTCTTCTGAAGTGACAGGAGAAATCCAGAGGGAGGAAGAAAAGGAACAATTCATTGGTGCCAGTGTTTTTGGGTGTTCTTGTGCACTGATAATCTCTGATACCACTGTTCAGTGTTGTGGTGATGCCCTGGGCTCTGCAGAAAGGACAGTGGAGAAGTCTGGGTGATGAATAGTTGATATAAAACCTAACATTCTGCCCTTACTGTGAGTTTTTAAATGGTAATTCTTTCAATTAAAGCCTGTGAATAGCTCAGGTGGGATTGTTGATGGACAGGGTGTAGCTGCAGTTTGAATTTGGAGGATTTTTGTGTTGGTTTTGGAAGGTCCTGAAGAGAAGTCAAAAGCCAACTTAAAGACTTTGGGTGTGGTTTTCTTTTGGGGATTTTTAATATAATTTTACATATGGAATATGGTGGTTTTAAGGCTGGATGTGAAACAATCTCAGTATATTCTGTGCTCAAAGCCTCCTTCTGGTGATTCTCATCTTTACTCCAGCCATCTCCAGAGAGAGTTTTGGTTTTTTCAGAGAAATCATCTCCAAAAATTTGTGAAGAGACTTTCCAACTGCCTCTGTCAAGGGTTAGGTATTAGAAAAAGAGAGGCCCCAGGAGGGTTCATTTTATGGTACCTGTAGTACCATAATATTTTTGATTCATGTCATATAATTGGTCCTGGCTGCTGTTTGAATCTTAAATTTGAGAGAAAATTCTGCATGAAATGTGAGGGAACAAGTAACTGGGGCATCACATGAAACCAACCATTTTATTTCTTGTAATTTTCTGTCTGCAGGAAAGTTGAAAAAGCCCAAGGCCCCAGGGTTAAGACTTCGTACTCTTGCTGTTCTGCAGAGCAGGTTGAAGACGGAGATGATTTTGATTTACGAGGCTGTCTGTCAGACATTAAATTAATTACAAATAGGCAGAGGTTTCACAATGAAACAAACAAGGTCTTTGACATAAATTCTATCCTATCATTAAAATATTTAGAAATGTGTAATTATGGTATTTAGCAATGTTATTCAAATTATAATTAATAGGGGCCTTAATATTATTACCATATCTTAAGCGACTTCACATTTTGAAATGCTTCCTTTTATCTTTATGTGCATTTTGGATTTAGATATCCTATTTAGGTATCTTTATACTCTTCCTTCAGGGATCATTATTCTGGTGCATCGTGTGCAGAAGTTTCAAGGTCAGCATTACTTGAACAGTTGTAATAGTCCCAACAGAAAGATAAATATATATTGACTAAGGCTGGAGCTTCAATTCTTTCAGTTGCTGAAGGTCAACAGCCCCTCTGAGGTGCTCTCCAACCTTCAGATGTCTATAGGTTAAATCACTGATGAATTACTGCACTTTCCTAAATGCAGGAAACATATCCTAGACAGAGGCAGTTCATGGTGTTGTGCCTGTTGACTGTTCCCAGACTCGTGGAAATGTGTAAAAACCCAAATGTCTGAATTTGGTGTGTCAGAGCTGGAGTGGGGAGCAGAACTCCCACCTCTTTTCTCCATGGAAATCCTGCCCTTGGCACGCCCCTCTGTTGAAACACAGTTATAAAATAATTTTCACTAACTTTGAACCAGTTGGTAGCAGTGGCTGGAAGCAGCAGTGAGGGTTGCTGGCAGCAGTGCTGAATCTTCTCCTTCCCAAAAATGTTGCAGGCTGGAAGGAAATCCTGTTAGAGAGCAATTCCAACCTGCTCAGGAGGGCAGGGGGAGACTAGCTGAGATACTTGGCTGTGCAGATGTTCTGCAGTATTCCAGAGGATATGGTGTGCAGAGGTCAGCTCAGGATCACCAGGGGGGCAGAATAAAGCAGCTTGTGCTCTAGCTCTGTATTTTACATCTAAATGAGCGAGCACTGCACCATCGCTGCAAGTTTAAGGGGCTTCAAAATATATCTTCATTTAATGTTGCCTTAAAATGTCTTTTGCAAAAGCAAATACTCTTAAAAACATCATTTTAATGTGTCATTTAAGGTGCATTATCCTAGATGTTGTCAATATTTTTAGTTTCAGTTTGATCTGTTGAATATGGGTACAGAGAAGCATTCTTACATAAAATGTAAATTAAAACATCACCTTTCAGAAGATCTGTTTTACAGTGACTTCTGCAGTTTGCATGGTCCACACAGGTTGTCTGCTCATTTGATATATCAGGAGGTTCAGGTAAAGGCTTTTGACCTGTAGCTGGTCTAGAACAAATACTTATATTTTATATATATAGCTGAATTTAAGTGTGTGTGTGTGTATATATGTAACAATTTTTAATATACCAAAAAAACCCCTTTATATTGGAAACTTTTTAGTATAATTTTGATAGCAAACTTCCTACAAATGAAAAAGCTGATCTGTTTATGAGCAGTGTAAATGTATGACCAAGTATAGACTGACTCAAGTAAGTCTCATGGCCAAAATTAGGGAAATCATTAAGCAGTGTAATTTCTGTGGTACTGTGCAGTCCCTTAACTTGTTTCTGTCTGATTTTTATAGGAAATAGTAATTAATAGCAAAAAATTTGCAGCTGCCATGCTCGATAAGTAGCAGTTTCCCTTGTGCAAACATAGCTATTTAATGTCATTTCTGCAAGAACAGGTATTTGTAAAGTAAATAACTTGAAATATAAATTTAAAAGTATGAAATACATTTCAGGAAATCCAGTTGTCCTGATAGCAGCTCAAATTCAACCCAAAATACAGTTAAGTGTAGCTGTTGTCATTATCTTGAACAGTTCAAAGATATGACATGCACAGTATTAAACCTCAGCAGTTTATTCCACATAAATGACTGTAACATGCTGGGCAAGATTTTTGTCATTTCAGATTTTCATCCCAACTTTTCTTTGTGGTGTTTATTAAATGCCCTCAATATCTGAATAAAGCTCTTGGGGTCCAACAGTCTGCAGGAAGATGTGTTGCTAAAATGAGGAAATGTGAGAGAAAGGAAGGTGAAAAAAAATTGGGTATCAGCAAATAAATTAACACAGTTTTTAAAAACGCATAAATTTCGTAAAAATTAAGATTTTATTTGCTTTCGGCCTTCTGCTTTTTTCTTTTTCTTCAAATGAAAGCTGGTTCCCCATACATGTACGTGACTCTTAGAGCTGAGAACTCTTAGAGACCACTGCCGAGTGTGAAAACTATGAAAAAACTGAACATTGGTAACGTAAGTCCTCGATAAGATTTGGATTTCAACAGCGCAGCCGTGGGGGAAATGGGGAAATACCGAAACCAGAGAGTGCCTCAGCAGATAAGGGCAACCTTCTCCCTGTGCTCGTGCCCGTGTGTTGTTGTGTCAACTTCTGACTCACTGGATTCTTCCTGGAAGGTTAAACCACAAGCCTGGCAGTTTAAGTGACAGTGACGTGCGGGTAATTGCTGCTGTGTCCCAGGAAATTAATTTGATATTAATTGCAGCACAAATGGGAAAGGAATTTTGTCACTCCCGGCTGTGTTGAAGACGTGCCTCAGGTGTACCAAACCTGTGTGACCTTTATGTTGCTGTGGAAAGCCCTTGCTTTGTTTTATTATCATCAGAATTCACAATTGGTACAGTTTTCTGCATGTCAAAGGACTTCAGGTTTTATTGAGATTGTATTTGATGTAGGATGTGTTTGATGTCAAGATTTGTTTGGGAAGGATGGCCTTCATCCTTTGTTCATGTTGAATTTAGACTGGTTGGGGATGGGATCCCATTCCAAGGGAGGAGAAATTTATCTGGGCACCTCCAATCCTCACTTTGCTTCCTTTGTCCTCCTGAGCTCCAGCAAAGGCTGCCAGGGAGGAGAAAAACCAGTTTGGATGCACAGTTCCATGGAGGGCAAGGCTGCAGGTGCCAGTGGTGGCCAGGGATGTTCCTCAGGAGGTCCAAGAGCATCCTTCCATGGGGACTGTCAGGAGGAGGTGGTTCCACTCTCCCTCCTTCAGAAAAGGAAATCCTTCTCTTTGGAGAGGGCACTGGCGTTGCTGCTCTGTGTCGTGTCTTGCTTCCCATCTTGGGATTTTCTGGCACTGATGCTCCTCCAGCCTCAGTTCCACTGAGGTTCTGCTGTGGCACAAAGTCCTGTTGGAGAGGATGGATGATCTGATAGAGAGTAATTCATGTTGCTCGTTCTTTTAATCCCATTATGAACTGGCTTTCTATTCGAGTTCTTCTAAATGGTCCAAATCATCAGGAATCAACCTTTATGAGCATCCCCTAAAACTTTCTTACTGATGGGATCTCCTCAGTATTGACTCTGAGCATTGGTACTGTCTTAAAAATGTGCGTGAAAGGGGAGAAAATGTGAAATCTAAACAATTTATTTTTTTAAAGACCTAAATGCTAATAAAGGAAAGCATAAACTCCTTTAATCAATCAAAGTTGTCACTGAAATGCTGTAGCTTGGGCAGAGGATAATGCAATTTGGTGGAATTTTCAGTCTTATAAGTACCAAATATAGATTAATATATAGTTCAAAACACTTTAATTTTTAAACTCTTGTCTTTCTTCTTCACTGCTGAAAAATTATTCTTGAAAAATAAAGAAATTGCCCTGTGGTCAAAGATAGTCTTAACTACCTGTCAATCAAAAGGAGAAGTTTGTTGAGACATTTAATTACAAGATAATGTAGTCATCAAAATCTCGTTGTGGTAACTGACAGCTCATTTTGGACTGAAAGCGTACAGCTACCTCCCCTGAGGTCAGAGATGTTCCGAGGTTAACGTAGTAATGACAAGTCCTTTATTATCACATTATGACATTGAAAAAAATTGCAATTATACTAATAAATTAATAACAGTAATAAAATGACAGTCATAATTGCATAATATACATGTTGTCAACGGCATTTTTGTTACATGGCTGGAATTCATATTTTATCTGCATATCTTACACGGTATTAAATTTTCCCAATTCAGTCCAGGCATGCATTGGCTCCTGAAATTTCTGAAAGCCTGGGCAGTTACTGCTGGAAATGAGACTTGGAGGAATCAGTTGTTTTTTTACATTTAAAGACTAAAAATATAAAGAGTGAAATTGAAGAATTTCGCACTCAACTGTAATTAAATATTAGAATTTGGGTTTTAGCCATATCCCTTAAGAAAATAAAACTGCTGTTATTGGATATAATAATGGATAAAAACCTGAATTAGACAGGAACTCCTAAACTGGCCAACAAACAAAGAATGTTCATTTTCCTCTGTAAATAGGGAATTTAATGGTGTTTTTTCTTCAGATTTTCTTTACAGCTTTGCCTTAGAATAGGTAATTTTTTGTGTGGATGAGGCCAAGGGAGGAGGATGGGCTCAAGACATCTCTGCTCTTACTTTGTTACTGAATTGCCATGACACTGATGGAAGTCAGAAGTCTTCCATTCTGGTACTCACCCATACATTTAATTTACATAAAACTCCACTAGGTACAGAATTAGGGGTCAGCACAGAGTTTCACCCATTTATCCATTGACAGTAGGTTTCCTTCTGGTGCTAATGCAGCTTTTTCTGCCTTGCTTCTGACAGTTCTCTGTCAGCTAAAATGAATAAATGTCCTGTACCTGTGCCATGGGAACAAGTGCACTTGTTCCTCTGCTTCACCTGTTCCCCTGGCTCTGGGAAGGGGTCAGGCTCACCCCAAGCTCTGGGCTCACTTGGGGTTTTCCCATTTTCCAGCCTGACTCCAGGAGCAGCTGGCAGGGATGTGCAGGTTCAGGCCTCTCATCCCCTCCCAAACACCACCCTGAGCATTGTCCTGAAGTGCAGAATTCCATTTAAAGTGTTCTGAGTTCCAGCTTCTGCTTTTTTGTGTCGGCTGAACTCTGTAGAACTTCTATCTCCAGACTCTTTCCTTGTTTTATTTTCATTTTCCAGCAGAGTGGGAAAGCACCACCAGTTTTTATGACCTATTCTTTGAGTTAATTCTTGCTTCAGTTCCACCCTCTGTTCTTGCTTCTGCTTCTTGTCCAGGTTTGATTTTCTCCCCAACACAGCATCATCAGTTCTGTTAGGGAACCATAAGTAAAAGCTTAGGGTGCAGTCACAGTGAGGCACAGTTATCCTAAGAGAAATCTTTAATACTTTTTTTTCCTGTGATTTTCCTTTGGACCTCCATGGAAGGAAGTGATGCTACTGCTGGCACTGTCTGCTCCTGCACTCCAGGCTGGTTTTTCTACAGGATTCCCTCAAAAATGAGCTGTAATTTGGGTTGGGTTTTTAAATTTTATTTAAAATTCTGTAACCTAACAAGGAAAATGCAAAATAGAAAATTTTGATCATTTAGATACTGCATAATTAACATTTACTACATCAGATTGACATAAAGCTTTCAAGAATTTGTTTATGATGAGTAGAATTTTACATATTTTCATGACTACAGAATGAGTTTCCTGGAGGAGTCCAACCTGTACTTCAGGGTGTAGAGGTGCTGAAGTTTTGCAGGAAAAGTCTGGTATTTTATTAATAAAGGAGCAGCAACCTATTTTTCTGTGTTTCCATCACATACTTAGGACGGAAGCAGATACC
>NW_005054349.1:3898469-3929434 GCF_000277835.1 Geospiza fortis | reverse complement strand
AACTACTGACTTTAATATTACTGACTCTGTAAAAGCAGTTGAGAACAGGGTTGTAATAATAACATCATTATCAAATCTATGTTACACCAGCACTGCTCTTGGGCAAGAAGTGCTAACAGAGCTGTGCAATGCATGTGTAGCCTGTGTGGAAACAAATTCTGCTCTTGACACAAAATTTTAGTTTCTCCCCTTTTTTTTTAAATGTTATCAAAAGCAATTTCTGAATTAGATAACATCAAGAAACAAAGAATTTAATTTGTTGAATAGTTACATGAGTTGTAGGTACTATTCCAGCAGAAAAATTCCATAATATTTAGCTCAACAAATTACAGAATGCGAAGAAAAAAAAAGTCACAACTAATATTTCATTAATTTAATAATCTGTATGAGTCATATATTTCAACAAATCAGGTAGAGTTTGCTCAGTGCAATTATTTTACTGTTCATGTGCATGTCAGTTATCCTCTCGAGATAGTGATGAATATCAAATAATTAATACAGCTGAGAATGTTTCTCTGTAGCAATGGGTCATTTGTGAGATTAAGGGGAAAGGGTTTTTTTTAATTTTAATTATCCCATATTCCTAAATTTACTCTCTATCAGTGACAATTTCCTATTCCCACAAAAATCAGATGTGAAAGTTCCTTTTCTTGAAAGGTGATTTCACTACAAAAGAAATGGAACAATGCAGTCATATTTACAAATGTGTATATTGAAGTTTCAGTGGAGTTTTGCCAGTAAAGAAGTGTGTTGGATCTGCTGAGATTTATTTCTGTCTGAAGGGACAATTTTGTCAAATCCTGGCTGTTTCTATCACGTCCTGTGGGCAGGAGTCAGCTTTAGATTAGGCAGAATTTCAGTTTTTATTACCTATCCAGTGGTTTACTTGTGTCTGATTTTATCCTTGTTACTTCCATTCCTTTCCAGCTAATCCTGACCTTCCAGGATCCCCTTTCATTTTGCTTTCTTCCTTTCTCCCTGTCCTGTTTGATCCAGGTAGCCCTTTATTTAGTGGACAAGTTTTGATGAGAGTGTGAAAAATCTGGTCCTTGGAGCACACTGAGGGTGTAGAACTCCTCAGCAGGCTGCTCTGCACATGTCACCATCTTTCTCATAATTCTAGCAGCTAATGTGAATATTTTCACTTTGAAAGGAAGAAGACGCTCAGAAAAAAATAAACCAGAATGTGAAATAAATCCTTTTGTTCTCCCAAATCCACAGTGCTCCCCCCCTTCCCTTTTCCCCCAGACATCTGCTTTTGTGGTTGTAATTCTGTCTCAGTCAGTTTCCCTTTGAGTTTGGAGAGGAGGGTATTAGATGCTTTCAAGTCATTCACCTCTAATTTCTGAACTGCAATTAGAAATAAACTTTTTTCTTGCCCCTACTTTTTGCATCCTAGGGTAGCAATTAAGAGGAGCCGGGTGAATAGGTTACCATTTTATCCAACTCTATTACTCTGACTGATGGAGCTATTAGATAAAGGCAAACTGTAATTCTTTATTACCTGCCTGGCTCATTTCTGCACTTTGCCCTGGAGAAGAGCTGCATAAAAGATCAGAGTGTTATTGAAAACTCCTGAGCAAATATTGAGCAACTTGCTCGGTCACTCAGGTAATGACAGAATTCCAGGGAAACGCACATGTCAGTGTTTGGGTGAAGATGTGGTGAGAAAGTGCAGGATGGCAGAGCTGGAGTAGGATGGCTTTGGGAAAGAAGAGCTGGGAACACTTTGTATATGATAAATACGCTTATAATTAGTGAGATCATTAGCATGGACACCATGTACTTAAGTATTCACAAAGAAGTCTTTAAGCTAAGCAGTTAGCTTCACAATGAAGGAAAGAGACAAAATGAATTATATACAGCTGAATAAGCTTTTCAGAATCTCCAAGGAGGTGACTTGTCTGTTGATGGCCAGTGGGGGTCGAAGAGTGAAATAATTACTTAACAGCATGTAAACAATGTGAGATGTGAAGTGTGCATTTTTTTCCTTTTCTTTTTCTTTTCCTTTTTTTTTTTTTTCATTGAGAGAGTTTCTTGTTGCGATGGCTCCACTGGGACAAGCAGCAGAGAAATTTGATTAAATGGATGCCTGGGGTCACGACCCTGTCTAAACATGCTGCAGCTCTCAGCATTAATCAAAGAATGTTAAAAAAAAATTTCTGACCTTGCTGCATATGAGTATTGGTGAGCTGTGAATGCAGGCGTGGATGGATGGAGGCTGTGTGAGCGCCCTGCTCACAAAGGGGACGGAGGAGGAGGAGGCAGCTTTCAAGGACAATGGGAACCCATCGTGGTGTTTGAGTTCTTGTTCCGGGACTTTCATGTGCTGATAGCCCAGCAGCAGCCCTGCAGTTGGGAAGATCCCATTAGGATGCAGTTGGGAATGCAGCTTTTTGTGTTGGGCTGCTGCTGCTTGAACCCTGAGCGTGGAAAATATTTATAGCTCGGTGCTACATGGGAGATCCGTGGGTTCAGAGGGATTCTTGGCTGCCTCCCCTCGGCTTAATGGATCTGGAAGTGCAGAGGAAGCAGCTCTCCTCTGTAGGAGTAGCCAGGATTAGCATCACACTTATTGTTTAAGTTTGTATTCTTAGAGTTCTGGTAGTAGCAGGGTGAAAGGTCTTGAGTTTTACTGAGCGAATTACCTTGTAATAGAGCTTACAATAAATCAGAAAGTGAGATGTAGCCAGAAGTTCACAAGTGGTTTTTTAATATTTTCAGTAGTCTGGATTGCTCCCTGAAACTCCTATTCCATTTGATTTAGTCCTCAGTACCAACAGTTCTCATTGCAGGCAAGAATATTTTGGGTAGACAGGATTTTATCAGGGGACTCAAGTGTCACTGGTGTCTAATTTTGAAAACAGTCCAGGACAAAGATAGATCTTTCATCTGTTTTTATATTATTTAACTGGGAATTGAAGCAGTGTAAATACAGGGGCAGACTGATGTCTTAGAAGAAGGTGAGAGAAAAGGGAGATGGTCAATGCCATATAAGAGGAATTACTTTGGTATTTGATCTTTTTGTCTGTTGTTCTCCCTAAAAAGTCACTGTTATGAAAGTGACTCATTAATGGAAGCAGCTCCATACATTTACATGTTGGATTCTGGTCAACAGATTAACAAATTAGAAATGATTAAACTGTAAACAAATATAAGGGAAATACACATGTAGAGAATCTGTTGGAAGGAGATATCCCGAAGTTTGGAAACACCTGAAGTAGCTGGATAGAGAAAAGAGGGGTAATGGAGATCTCTGTGCTTCAGCAAGGACAACATACCCACACTGGAGGCTGTAGAAACCTTCAGGTGGAATTTTCAGTGTATTTCCAAGTTCATCAGGGACCTGCATTCACTGCTTTGAGAGTCAGAACTTTGCATGAACAGCCCAAGAAGCCAGTTATCAGTAGAGTTGTACTCTGCATGTCCTTGTGATAGAAAAACCTTGAAAAGCAAGCCCAAGATTCCAGTATTCTGAACTAATAATACGTGAAAATCAGTTTGAAAGGTCTTGGATGAAACCTCAGGCAAATTTCCTCTTGTGAGAGCTGCAGGAACCCTCAGTTCTAGAAGGGTTTGGAGTTCCAGAGTAAATCACTGATGGTAAAACCCGAACCTGGGGTGGCTGTTCCTGGCTCCTGCATGGCTGTGTCCAAGGGGGATCAGTAACACAGGGCTGATTGTTACCGGTATTTCTGTTACTCCTTGGTTTTCTTCCTGGCTTTCCCTCCTGCCTTCTTTGAAATTCCCTCCCAAAGAGCAAAATACCATTAGGTCCTCACCTTCTCTCAGCTTTTGGAAATTCAGTGATTGAAAGAAATGTAATCTTTAAAAACAGCCATCAGTGCTAGTGAGTTGGTTTTTTTGAAGAGGAACTTGGAGAAGCAGAGGTGCAGTTTTTGACTGTGATCTTTGCTTGTTAATGCAGAATTGAGTCAGAGATCACCCCAGAGAGATTTGGATTTTCCAAAGAAAAGCCCATTGAAACCAGAGACAGTATTTACGTGACATTGTTCAGTCTTGTCTTTGTAAAGAAAAGAGTTAATCCAACAGCAGGTGCTTTTCAAAAACCCACCTCAGTTTCCCACCTCCTGAGCTTCTGAGCTTTTTTTAAACTCCTTGAAGAGATTTGGCCGAGTTAGGAAGATAAAGACAAGCTTCTGGGTGTGCCACGATGGGCTCCAGTACTTCCTCTGACAGAGAATAATTAAGTTTTAAAAGTTCCTTTTATACTTTAATATCCTGAAACTCATTGTGTCTGCCAAATGCACGATTGCCTACAATGTCCTTAGGTGTGAGCCCTTCAGGTGGGGACAGGGTTAAGGTGGTTCAGGTACTTTAACTGCATTTTAATGTGCTGATTTAGGTGCAGATAATCCCTGAATTTTGTAAATGGCAGAGCTTCTAGGGTAAATATTTCATGATTGTAGCTTTTGAAAAGTTTTAGGTTTTTTGGTAAAAAACATTCCTGATTTTTTAGCTGTATTTAGTGCTGGATTTTGGCTGGGACTCACCATGTATTTCTGTAATTGCCTGCATTTATCTTTGAGAAGTGACGCAGAGGGTGGCTGCTGTTTGGACTGAAGGTGATCCAGGTCATTGTGCTCATGCCAGGCTGTTTGTATTTTTATAATTGCAGTGCAGAAGAGTTGTTTTGTTCATATCAGAGCAAGTTATTCATACATAGATTCTTTTCTGTGAACGTTTCTGAAACAGAATTTAAAAAATCAACATCCGTGTCCTTCACTCTGTGACAATTGTGACACATCATGCCATAACTAACCCTTACTGGCTTTTCCACTAAGGATGTCTGTATTCTAGTAAGACTTACATAATGAAAAAAAAATTCATTTGAAACCCCATTTTCATTCATTTTGGAAGCAGCATTTCATGCTGTAAAATCTAAATGGTCAGTGACTTTTAAATACCTTTATTCAGCTGTGCTAAACATAACTTGTGGCATTGGAGTTGAAAGTTCCTTTATTTTAACACAGAATTTTTTTGCACACACACAAAAGTGATTATTTTTGTGTAGTAAAAACAGGAGAGCAGAAGATGACCAGGTCTCAAATTTATGCATATGCTTTAGGATTAATTTAATGTGATTTTTTTTTAGCAAAATGAGCAGCTTGAGTAGGAGCTACCTGATTAAAAACAATATATTTACAGAAGTATTTATTGTAGGTTAAGAAGAAATACAAAAGTGATTGGTAAAACGCTGTAGGTAATAGAATGCTTCAGAGCTGGTCTTGTGAATTCAGTGTTCTACTGGGCTTTGAAGCTTTATTGTAAACTTGTATTTTCTGTAAAAGTGGTTGTGGAAGTGGAGTTGGCAGATCTGTAGTTTGCAATTCCCAGCTTCTGCAAGACACCCCTAAATATTGGTGTTTTTCCATGCTCCAGACACGCCATGAGCCATTCCAGGAATGATTTTTTGTCTCTTCTGCCTCTGCACTGATCTCTGGTGGGTTTGCCAAGCTCTGCTGGCCATGGCTGCAGGACCCCTGGGGGTTGGTCTGTCCACTCTGGGCTGGACTGACAACCTCTGGTGGTTTCTCACTGCACACCAAACCTCTTTCCCATGCTACATTTTTATGTTAATCTTACACAGCTGACACTGACTGCAAAGGTCTCATGTTCTTTGCTGTTGCTTTTGTCATAATCTTCCCTCCCTTTTACATATCCCCTGCTATTTCCCCCAGTCTTCCAGTAAATAATCTGAGTGTCAGATGGGAAATTTTTTTGGATATACAAATAAAGAAGATTGAGCTCAACTATCTCAATTTTTTTTCATGGAGGTTTGTTCCAGGACTGTGCACGTAGTTGGGCTCGTCAAAGGCAAGACATTGTTTAAGTGTCATTAGGAGAGGATGGGGACTTAGAGATGGCAGAATTTGATTAAAATAAAGCGATTCCTGTAAAATTCAGAGTTTTAGGTTACAAACCAGACTCACATCTCTGTGTCATTCTAACCTCTGTGCACATGTACAATTGCAGAGACTGGAAGCCATGATTCTTACAAGTGATGTGTTTATTCAGATATGAAAAGGAACTCCATGAAAAGCATACTTTTAACAAAATATTTTGTTAAAAAGAGTTAAATTTATTCATCATTCTCGCTAAAAACAATTCTACAGTAAATATTTTAAGTAAGTTTCTTAGGGAACACAATGGGCCATCTAGACTCAAGTCACACTGACAGCACTAAAAGGCATTGCTCGATTTATGAGAGCTCTCTGTTTACCCAAGAATGTAGAAATTTCCCTTTCTAAATGGGACAGCCTTATCTTTATTATTCCAGTGCCTTTTAGTTTACAGTTCTGCTGTAAGCAATGTTTCAGGAGTCTACTTCAGGATTCCTAAATAAATGAATAGACAAAATTAATGCTCACTGCTAGCAATCTACATTTCATATATTGTGTGATTGAAAGTAAGCCTTGCTGAACAGCAGAAAAGAAAAATGATGGTGGCGCTTTATTGATACAGAATTTATGTGATAACAGAAGGTAAATTGAGCTTCTGAAAATAAACCTTGTTTACAAATCCTGAGGTTTCTTTTTAAAAACAGAAGCAGTTTGTGATGACAATGAAAATCTAGTTCTAAGCACATCCAAGAAGCCACCTTTGTGCTTTTCATCAAATACATGTCAGAATGGATATAATTGTGCATCATATTTGCTCATTGCATGCAGACCAGCACTGGCACACAGTGTGGCTGGCTTGTGGCTGTCACAGGAGTGGAAATAAAGCCAGATTTTAATTTGCAAAAAGCAGATTCCAGTGCATAGACCAGGGCTAATTGCGTGGTCCCTATCCGGATGTCCCCAGGAAGTGTCACTTCCATGCATTAATACAGACCAGGGGCTTTGTGTGCACAGGTTTTCAATATGTCCTGTCCAGAGTAACTACAAAACCAGCTGATGGAGTTCCAGCTCAGAGCTCTGTTTTCTCCCCAAGATAAAATCCTACCAAGTGTAGCAGCTGATGGGAGCTGAAGGGACGTGTGCTGTTCCCATCTTCAGATAAAAATCTGATAACGAAAACAGCTGATGTAAGTTAAAACACAGTGTACTATTTATATGCTAAAAATAACATTTGGAATGCTTTTGTGTTGAGTTATCTTGGCTGTCTTGAGCAGCAATTAATAATTTATTCTGCCTATCTTAATCTGCTTTTCTGTCTGTTTATCAATGGACCTTCACTGGAGAAACGACAGTGACAAGTCAGTAAGATCTGGGATTTGATAGGCTTCTGTCTTTAACTGTGAGGTGGCTCTGTTTTTTGAGCAGACTGCTACTGCAGCTGAAATGTAACTTAATGTGCTTTTCTCAGTTCTGTTTTGTTTACTCTTGCATGTGACTGCTTCCCTTGCCCACCCCCTTGTTCATCAAATAATCCATCATTCTCCAGGATGAACCTTAAAAAAACCACTATGACCCCTCCTACCCCCTCCAAACAAAACCCCCAATGCTTTCTGAACTAAACTGATGGTTTCTGCTAATTTAGCGGAAGATTTTGGCTATGGAATAAATTATTAATCCCATAGATAATCTGCCAGAAAAACTATCTGTTTTTTTTAATGTACAAGGTAGTCAGGTCCCTATGGTAAGGGTTTTTTTGTTCAAATTACTTAAATGAAATGAAATTCCTTTGTAAAATTGATTTTATTTTTATCTCCTTAGTAATGTTTATTTTTCCTCTGCATTTTTGCTTGAAGTCTTGTCATGTTATTGTAGAAATTTAATATTGTTTTAAGGTTGATGAGAATCCCATAGTTTAAAGAACTCTCATCTGAGCACAGTTTGGAGAACAAAAAGCAGTGATAACCAGGTTGCTGCTCTTGGGAGGATGAGACTTAGCATTAATTTATATTAGCCACACTTGATAGTGATTAAATACAGAAAACCATTCACGGAACATTTTAATTTTGTGTAATTTCATTAATTTTTAGGCTGTGCACCAACTGCAGAAAATCAGTGGAGCAGTCTATATGTTTAAGTTGGGAGCATTCTGTATGTTTAAGTTGCCTTTGGTGCTGGTGCTGCGTTTTGGCTTTTCCAAAGAGGGACTGGGGGCCCCGGAGCTGGCGGGGTCCTGCGTTCGGGGCCGGCCGTGCCTCCGTCCATCCCGCCCGGGCTCCCTCCCTTTCCCTAATTAGATCCACGTAATCCATTCAGCCGGGCTGTGACGTCCCCGCTGCCTTGTCCTGGCTGGCTTGGGCCAGACAATGAGCACAAAGATACAGTCGGACTCGTTTTCTCATTATTGATTTCACGCACCAGCTGGCAGCTGTTGGAGCTTGTTCGTTTTTATAACCCTCTGGGCAACTTTTTAAAAGTACTTTTCTTTGACCATCTGCTAAATGCAATTGGTTTAATAATTAAAGACTTGCCATCCCTTTTTGGAGAAGCACAAATGCTGTTTCTGCAGCTGAGAGTTGGCTGGTTTTGTTTTAAGCATAGGTGGGGTGATTCCTGTCGGCGATGCAGCCGCGGCGCCCGCGAATGTCCCATGGCTCGTGTTAATAAGGGATGAAAAAGGGAACTTTGCTGTGGGTTTGTTCCACGCCATCTGAGTGCAGCGTGTGGGGAGGGGAATTGTGTCCATTTTCCAGTTCTTGTGTTCGCAGGAGAGCAGGGAAAAGCTTTTTGCTGGGTTGTATGCAGTGTATTCCAGCCTGAATTGTGCATCAGGGAGGGAGGATGAGAAGATTTGGGGGTGTTTTCAGTGCTGGCTTTGGGAGCACCATCTGCCTGTGCCCTGCCTGGGGTCAGGGTGGCACAGAACCCTTGGCACAAACTGGAAACCAAACTCCTGGAAACCATAAAAACTTCTCTTATGTTCTGTTACTTTCAGCTTCTTTCTTTCTGTTTTTCCTTTTGCTGCAGTGATGGCAAGCGAGACACCAGGGTCTGTCTTACTGGGACTTATTTGAGATACAAAATTATAAGTAGCATGTACAAGTTCTTCCTAAGAACAGCAAAGTGCTTGCTAAAAATAAAAGCAGGGACAGTAGGTCACTGGTATGAATGGGTCCCTTGGAGCCCCTGGATTTTCCATGCAGTGTGTTTCATAGGCAGGATGTGTAAAAAAGATCCAACCTTAGTTTGAACCCATCTTTATGCTGTGATTAGATCTCAACTTTCCCATGATTCCTTCAAAAAGGGCTGCTGAAAAATCCTTCTGTTTACCAAACAGTTTACCATTTGTTTCAGATGTACCTCAAAGCTGACCTGGAGGATTACTCTCATGAGAGGTGAAAAAGGGTAATTCATTTTTTATGTTCCTTTAATCTTGGAATTCTTTCAGGAACTCGCTGCGCAGGAGTCAGTGCATTTTATTTTGCTATGGCATCATTTATTCCCCAAAAATTCTTTGCTGCACAGTGTATACTTACAGAATTGGTTAGAAATTCGTGTGGAAGAGGAAAAGTCCGTCAGAATTTGTCAGAGTTTTTAAATACAATTGAATAAGACTCTTTTGTAGAGATGAAAAAGGAAATAGTCATGTGTTTTCTTAATAAGATGAAAGATATCTGTGTTTGCTTTGAGATTTTTATGTTTGTTTGTTTTAAAAGTATTCCCATCTTTAATATTTTTGTACTTTACAAACATAATCTTGTTCCAGACAGCTGTGATCTCTGGTCCCCTCTAATTCCTAAAGTAGACAAGAGCAAGTCAAATTTTCCAGAGTATTTGGCTAAATATCCCCTGAAATATAATTGAACTGAAAGTGGATGCTTACAGTAGAAGTTCAGATTAGAGTGCAAAGCTTGCAATGAGAAATTCCTTTCTTGAACTTATCCTGTGCTGGTTTTCATATGGAGCATTCTCATCATAGATTTCATGGCTGTAGTATTTTTTTAGATCGCAACAAGTCTGCCCTAAGCCGTGTAAGCCTGTGCTTTGCGTAGGTATTTCTCTTTCAAACAAACCTCCTCACTTCTCTTCAATTTCTGCTGCTTAATTTCAGGAGCTGCCTCTCTCTGAGGCTGTTAATTACGAGCCTGTCGAGCTCTGTGTAAATGGGAAAGGGGCAGAGGAGATAAATACAATTTCTTGTATTTGTTGAGCTTGCAGAGTTGACAGAACCGGTGACAGCTGCACAAAGCGCGTTTGGGTCAGTGATGTTTCTCTCCAGGAGGTTGGAATGATTCTTCCCTGGATGCCCTAAACCTCTCAGAGTGTTTCACAATGCTCTGTAGAGCTGCTTTGAAGTGTCCTTTTCCTGTGCTAAGTTTAGTTCTAAATGAACTGCAGGCAGATGAATGGCCCATAGGCCACTGGCAGGGAGTTCAGCTCGGGATCAGGGAATTCAGCTTGGGATCAGGGAATTCAGCTCAGAATCGGGAAATCCAGCTCTAATCAGAGAATTCAGGTCTGGATTAGGCACGGGGAATTCAGTTCAGTATCTGGGAATTCAGTTCAGGATCAGGAGCAGGGAATTCAGCTCAGGATTGGGATCAGGGCTTTATTGGGTTTTCTGTTAGCATTTTACACCCAACTTGTTTCCCTGTACAGAAGACAAATTCTTCACCAGGAATAATAGAGGCCAGAAATAAGCTCAGGGTCTATACAATGAAGTCGTCATAAAATGCATTCATGTGTTTGCCCAGGATAAATATTTTTGTTCATGCTAAATAATGATCTGCCATTGGTACAAATTCTGAAAGCAAGAAATGGTGTTTCAGAAGTTATTTTTTCTTGGGCTTTGTTTTTCCTTTTTCCTTCAGACAAAACTTTTCACAGATTTTTTTCCTGTGCAGTCGCTGGGCTGGGGTGTGTGACAGGCAGATTTCTCTGGGATGTGGCTACAGACAGCTGTCTCCTTTTGGAAATGGACTTCTGGCTTCGAGGGGGGGTTTGAAATGGATGTTGACATGTGGGAATTAATCCAGTTTGTCACATACATTGGAGTGTGGCAGAGACTGGGTTTTTCCCCCCTCTTCAGGCTGTCCCCTTGTAATAAAAATACAGGCAGAGTTTTTCTTGTGCTACAGCCACAGTCATCATGTCATTCCTGAGGTGACCTCCTCTGGAGATGCCTCACATTCTGCTGCAAGGCTTTCCACTGTGGTTCCAAAGAAAAAGGTGAAAGGCTTCAATTCTCCCCTAAAATGTGAGGGTTTTGTCCCACACCATTGATTGCTTTCAGATGGTGACCGGAGAGGATTTGTGTCTCACCACACATCTCTGTAAAGGTTGCAGTAAAAATGGGCTCTGCCTGCAAAATTTGGAGTCCTGAGTAATTCCTGGGCTGTGAGAACTGGAAGACAGACTTCAGTGGAGAAAACCAGACAGTGCTGAAGGCAAATACACCAAAAATTTGGTGTATTTAGTTTTGTCTGTAATCTAATAATAACAGTAGTGCTTGGAATTTTAATTTATTAATTAATTTATTTGGGGTTTAATTTATGGTATCAAAGGAATTTCAGTCATTAAGTGATGGTCTGACACAGGTCTGATTTTCCCAACCTTGGTCCTTTCTCTATCAGAGAGCAGGACAGTGTCTATCCTGTTTGGAATGACTGATTCCCTCACCTGTATATAAAAACAGTCCAATAATTTTTGCAGATCTGATGAGCTGGATTTTCCAACTCTCATCTCTGGCTTGTGGCATTTGTGCAAACAATTTGTGCTGGTCTGGCTGAGGTTTAATTGTGCAAATAATCCCCATAGGACAGAAAGGGAAAACAAGCACTTCGAACAGGACAGGGGAAAACAAAGGTGGTTGTCAGTGCTTCTGTTCTGTTATCTTTAACTATAGATAATATAAATATTGGGGGGCTTTCTAGGGCATTTTAACACTGCATTTTCTTTTTTTTTTGCTTGCTGTGTAAAATGTTACCTGCAGTTAAAGGTGTTTGCAAAGGGGGATTCCACTCAAGCTAAGAACCTGTTGCTCAAAGTTGTTCCATGGAAAGATTTTATGGTACTTGCATCAAAGCATGAAAGGTGCTTTTTTCTAAACATTGTAAATTTTTGTGTATTATTTCAAACAGTTTTATGCAGGATCAGTCCCAACTAATATGTGCTAAGTTCTGAAGACCCTTTGAAAAAAACTCATGAGCACAAACACTGCTGAGAAGAAATAAAGATAAACATTCCATGATCTTCTGGACTAGAATGAACAGCTTCTTTGTAGATCCATCATCCAAGTTCTCTAAGAGACAAAACAAAAACTGTAAAACAATTCTAAGTAATTTATGGGTATTGTTGATGCTTCCAAGTGAGTGAAGTGCATAATAATGACGTCTAGATAGTCATTATTTGTCTTTTTTTTCACACTTTTTAATTGAGCAAAATAGTTTCCTGAAGATTGTTTGTATTTTTTTGCAAGTTCTGTCAAATCCAGCAAGATGTATAGGTGCCATTAAAAATCCATATTGATTTCCCACAGTCAGCTGGGAGTTTGCTTGAAAAGTCAATCATTAGTTGAAGAGTGTCTAAAGCATGTTCCAATATCTACTGCTAGCTTAAGTTTTTAAGCAAAAATGAGTATTTTAAAAAGAATTTTTGTAAGTTCTGGGGTGTGTATGTGAAGATTTGGGTTTTTCACCATGCTGGTCTGTTCTGCCCTGAGTTTGCACCTCTAATCCTTCCCATTTTAATTTATTTGGATTCAGCTGCTCCTTGGGCACTCACCATGTCCTGGAGCTGAGCAGGATTTTGGCTTTTCCCTCTCTTTCCTTCCTGTTTCTTGTCTTCTTTCTTATACTCCAGAGGAGAGAGTTTTGAGAGAGGAGGTAGCAGCACCTCCACAGGGTAAGGGAAATGGTTATAATTAATGGATGATAATTCTCTTTACACTTACCTTTCATGGACAGCTTATGGGATCTCTGTGCTAATGGATTGATCCTATTTAATGTATATTAGTAATTAAAGAAAATACATTTTTAAGAGGCAAGGATATATTTAATTTTAATAACTATCTTTCCCTGAATCAAGGAGTCTTTGCACAGAACTCTAATGGGTAACATTAGTCAAATGTGTGATAGATCAGATTGTTAAGTATGAAGGGTGTTGTTAATGTAACACAGAAGAGAAATCTTGTGAGGTAACTCTGAATAACACCCAGGAAGAGTGCATTCATCATGGTATGCTGACAAAACATCTGAGTAATGATGGCCATTAAATCTTTTGTCGTGGCTAAGATATGAAAAAAGAAAACAAGTTAAAGCGTGAGCCATTTAGGAAAATTGCCATTTGACATGTAAACCTTTCTGCCTAGGTGTGTTCATTTTTATACTGTGGAATGAATTTGCATTTTAGGAGGAAATTTGATTTGCCTAGCAATTAGGGTGGGAAATGGTGAATTTCAGTCTCTAGTTAGTCAAACATTTAAATGGAAAGAGCAGAGTTGCTTTCCTTTCCTTTTTTTTTTCCCTTGGAAGGGAAAAAACCCAAAATCACAGCATAACAACCAGCTCACAAGATCCAAAAAGGTTTGATTTATTGATATATTTATTTTTGGAGAAGGTGTCTGACCATCTGTATTGTCTTTGCATGACCCTGTGTGTGAGTAGATGTTAACTGGGCTGTGCCAAAGCGGGAGAAGAGAGCAATTCCCAAACACTCAGCCCTGCTCATTTCCCTGGGCAGTGAATTTACTGAATTCTGTGTGGTCAAACATGGCAATAAAGCCAGGGATTTGCATGGTGAGGTCACTGGGTTGCCATTTATAAGACTGTTTTGGAATTGGTGTCACAGAGAGAAGAGACGCTGGAGAGGTACAGTAAATGAAGCAGAACTTGGAGAGTCCCTGGTTTTTCTGTTGTGGCTGAAAACCCAACTGCCAGTTTCTTAAAAGGAATAAACTCAGAAAAAAATCGGTTATGAGTTTCAGGACTTTGATGGAATGGGCATTTTTTAGCAGCTGGTTCCAGTATCACATTTTTGTAAGAAGATAAATAAGAAGAAAATGGTGATGTTGAGATCAACAAAAAGTTTGTGGTGAGACATTTTGGAGTTGCTGGAAAGGTCTGTCAGGTCACTGGAGTGTATCCACACAGCAACATTCTGTTGTTATATTAGGAGGAAATGAGGCAAATTACAATAAAAACTACATTTAGCCAAGAAAGAATTTGTAGCAAAATTGTCCAGATGGTTTATCTTAACCCTGACAGCAAAATATGTTAACCAGATTAGTAATTTAGACACCAGTGATATAAGAGAGACTGTTTGGAGCAGGGGTGGTTTGGGTTTTTTCGAGTTGGTTTCTTGATTGAATTTCTTTAAATGAATGGTCAAATTTTAGTGGTTCAGGTTATATTTTAATAAATGTGGCCCTTTGAAAAACCTGAATTTGATATATACAACTCAGAAATAATGGCAAATGTAACTCACACAAGTTTATTGAGTTTGTTTTAGTGTAATCCTTTCTAAAAGTCAGCTTCAGATAGCTTTGAACCATCAAACAGTGGTATTTCATCAGCAGCATTTATGGCGTAAGGAGAGGGCCTGGAAATTCTTCTGCAAGTTGTTACAGCAAAGTAGCAGCCCCAAAAAGAACTGAAAGGGATTGGAGCTACTTGTAACTTTAAACTATGGAGACAACAATAAAATATCTGAAAACACACATGAGACATGGAGAGAGGAAGAAAGGGGAAGGAGAAGGGCTGCAACAGCCAGTAATGGAATAAGAATGCAAGGAGTATATGTAAAGGTTAGGAAATCTTCTGACCTCACTTAGGATATTGTTTTTGTTCTGGTTACCATATTCTTTAAAGATGGAACATTTGAAAAGGGGAATTTGATTGACCTTATGACTAAAGATAGGAAGTCTGAGGAGAGGCTAAAATCATGAATTTCTATAACCTTTAAAGAGCAAAGGTTGAAAGGCATTTAATTGAAAAATACAAAATCTCCTGAATTATATATCGATATATAACTCTATTTCTTTTATATCAGAAATTATTATGAAAGGAAGGGTATCTGTCAGTTGAGGGGCAAGTAACTGAGCAACCTCTGTGCACTTTTGCTGTTCTCTTCTGAGCACAAAGAAACCAGGCTCCCATTTCTGGCGGTACCTGAGCTGGGAAAATACAAAAAACATGTGAAATGCATCTGGAAAAGTCTGGAAATGCTCTCAGATATTTAGAAAGTCTTGTTGGTCATTGCTGGAGGGGCTGGGGCTCACACATACAAGTTCTCTTTTGGCCTTGGGCAGAGGCTGTGGTGTGACTTCTCAGGAGACCTTGCAGGATTTGTTCCTCCAAGTTCTGAGGCAGGGAGAGGTTCCACACCCTCTGCAGATCCAGATCCCTCCGTTCCCTGCTCTGGAGGAATCCTGCACCCCACACACCCTGCCTGCATCTGGGTGCTGGCAGAACTTCCCCTCTGGAATAGGAGTGGGAAGGGAACCAAACGTGGGGGAAGCTGTGCACCACGATTGTCACCTAAAACTGCTCTGGAATTACCAAAATACAGCATTTAATTTAAAACTCCTTACAGGCACAAACAGGCTTTGAGATGGTTTTTAAGATTAGTTTTAAAAATTATCCTATTCAATAAATATTTTATCTAATCATGTAGTATTTTTGCTTTATTTAGGCCCTAAAGAGATCAGAAAACAGTTTTTATAGTAAAATACTCAGGTCAGAATGCATCTGTCTGTGACAGCTCATCCCAGAACTATGTTTTAAGTAGTTGGTAGAAAGAAGAAACTGAGAAAAAAGCAGCTGAGCAGCAGCAGTGTTGCTTCTCATGTGGGTTGGTTGACTTTGCTCAGACAGTGACAGGAAAAAGGGAAGTGAATCTGCTTTTAACCCTGCTGTTAACTTGTAGAAATGGAGTCACTTTTCCAGGAGGTGGAATGGATAGATTTGGTATTTCCCTTTATCTCTGAAAAATGTTGTTTTTTGTACTCTAGGTCTAATGCCCACTGACATCACTGTTCAGCTATAATAATTTAAATATCTTAACTGGGTTTAAATCAGGCAGCTCCAAATGCAGTTCTGATGTGATCCAGTGCTGCATCACTTTGTTTGCCTCTTTCAGTATTCAGTCACATCATTTAAAATTTCTATGCCAAGAACATTAGGATGTTTTTCTAGTTTTGAATTTGTAAATAATTGCCATTTTGAGGAAGATGCCTGCTCACTGGAGCTCATGCATTGATTAAACCCTACTGTGGAGCAGGATCCATGAGAATGCTCAAGGTCCATTAGAAAATACCCAGCTTGATTTATTCTTGATGAGAGTGACATTGATCACGTTCACATACTGAAACAATTATTGATGGAATCTATGATGAACAAGTCATTGCAGTTGTGATGAGCATTGGCTTCTAGCAGACATTTGACACTGAACCATGAGATTCTTTGTTGTTACAGCACATCTGAGAAAATCATTAAGCTTTTTGAAGCCTTTACAGGCTGGGCCTGAGAGTATTATTTACATTAAGTTCCTTTCACATCAGTTTTGTTTTTCTTGCAACAATACATTAGAATATTTGGGATTATCAGTAGCCATAGCAGATATTACAGGCAGAAGTATAAATGTAGCTCATCTAATTATCAGCATGTACATGTGCCAAAGGACCTTTGAGAAAAAGCAGAATTATGTTTAAGCTGTTAATAACATGGTAAAGGCAAACTGCAGCAATTCTGAAGAACTGAAAATGTTTGCAGTTCAAAATTTCCAAATGCTTGTATTCTTCTTCAGGAGAAAAAGGTTGAAAATCAGAAGAGGAATGTCCTTCATGGTTGGTTTCAGTCAAGTGTATGTGAGTGTGAGGAGAGTGTGGCACCAGCTGAAGAAACCACATTTCTGAGTAATTTTCACACTGGAAGTTGCAGGATTTAGTTGGGAATTTTGAGAGTGCAGCTGGATTCCCAAGAATTGTAATAGTTTTTACATCTGAATTGAGGCAAGCAGCCTGTTAGATGTGCAGGGCAGTCAGGGAATACCCTCCATTGCTGGTCAGACCTTTGGAATGGTTCTGCAGAGTTCTGTACATGAGATCAGGCTGCTCGTGAGCCTTTTTCATGTCATGGAACATGCAGGGGGAAGGTTGTGCTTGGGCTCGTGGCCAGTTTGTTCCTCTGTCCATATGATCACATCCACTCAGGGCCATGCAATCTGCTCCTGGGAGAACAGGAGGAAATCTGTGATCCCCCCCCAGACTGCTTGGAAACAAAGCCAGGGAATACAACAACACCTTGTCCAGCAGGATCACACTCTGTCTGCCTAAAGATCCCAATTGATTTGTGTAACAGCCTGAATAATGAATGTGGATTTTCAGTTCGGTCCCTTGAGCTGTTCCACTCCCTGTGAACTCTTCCTTTCAGATGTGATCTTTAAGTTAAATTTGCTCAGTATAACTTTACATTCAGAAAGAAGGTAAAAATTAAATTGTCTTAAGAATGCAAGATTTTTAATTGTCTTTTTTTGAAAGGTATGGGTAATTACTCTAGTGTTGCACGATGGAGAACAGCTTGCAAGATTTACTGTCATTTTAGTATTTAAATTTTGGAGATCTCTGACCCAGTGTTCCCTGACCCACAGGTTTACTGTCAATCCTCTTGACCTTCTTGCACTCATGATTTTCTTTGATTTTTTTTCAGTAAACTGGTGTTACTCATAATGAGATAGATATACTAAAGTTAATACTCCCTTCTTTCCAAGCAGGGTCACTCGATATTTTGCTCCTAAAGTGCATTTGAAAGTCTCCATACAGGCAGAACAGGATCATACTTTGTATTTTAAGTGCTTCTCAAAGGATGATGGACAATCACAAACTCACTGTCCTGTGTCTTTCAACTCACACTCATTGAGATCCTGTTTGTTCTAATATTTCTGAAGACCAGAAATTGAAAAGTCTTGAAAAAGAGTGTTTAACATTCTTAACACAAGAAGGTTTTGCATTGGCCTACATTGGAAATGCACAGGGGTGAAAAACATGAAAAAGCATTATTCTAACCCACCAAACTTTTCCATTAAGGGCAGGGTGTCAGCAGTGATTTCTGCTCAGCATCACTTTCATTGGGTGACCTCTGGGGATGTTCTACATGCCCGAGAATCGGGCAGACGGAGCTGGCTCGCACTTGGACTTGCACAGATGCATTTGCACAATGTGCTCCCTGAATAATTTAGAAAGCAACAGTCCAGAGGAGCTGCAGCTCAGTGTTAGAGAAGGCTGAGAAAGTTGCCTTGTAAATTACAATTTTTATTTTCAAACTTCAAACGTTGAAGTTTTCGACCGCTTCAAACTTTGAGCGTTTTTCCGTTTTCTTTCCATTTCCTGTTCTCTTAGAACAGATGCTTTTCAGGGGAGGAAAAAAAAAGGTGGAAAATGAATACTTAAAGGAGAAAAAAGTAGTCAAGGAATAAAATATCCATTTTCCTTCTAATACCTCTGAAACCTACTCTCAAATAATGTTTAAATGAGAATGTTTTGCAAAAAAAAAAAAAAAAAAGGAAAAAATTCAATCTTGTGTTTTCAAAATGCAGAAATGCAGTACCTGCAGTACTCAGTTACCTTACAGGGAATTTGGACGTGTAGAGATGTTGTGTGCCTGCCATGGGGGATAACAAATCCATCTCTGGGTAGGGAGCAGCTTCTTGTGCTCATCTTGGATTATATGAGGTTTTCCTGGTTAGTGCTCAAATTTACCCCTTCCCCCCAGATGTTTGGGAATAACTGATGTGAAATTCTCGAGGGAAGCTGCTGTGGTGAGGGGTGGGATCATTGCTAAATGCATCTCAATCTTACAGAATGCCTGCTGAAAGGCAGGATAAAAGCCAAGTGGGGTTGCCAGGCTGTTTGGAAGAGGCAGCTTTTCACACGTGGTCACTCAGCATTAAAGAGAGCTGGAATTCTGATATATTCTCACAAGGTAGAAGTTGTGGGTTATAATCACATTGCAGGAGACTGGGTGTCTCCTGCACCCAGGGATAGGACTTAGCACTGGGTGACACTTGGCAATTAAAAAGTGAGCTTGGATTTATTACAATACATTTTTTTGTAGTGAGAATAGTCTCAGGTGAGAGTTGCATAAAAATATTATCAAGAATATGTGCAAAAAAAAGTAAATGGAATGCTGTTGCTGACATTATATGTAGTAAAATTGGTAAAAAAATTATTTAAAAAATGAAGAATGCCACTGGTGAGTCTCCACATAAATTAAGCATTGTTTACTTGTTGCCACATGTACTCTCTCTTAGTGCAGTTTGTTTATTTATTGCCCCTTCAAATGGTGAGAGAACCCTTCATTCCTTCTAGATGCAGGACATCTTCCTAATTAATGAAACTCTTCTTTTTCCCTCCTTGCATTCCAGATGCTCCCAGATGAGAGTTCTGTTATGCTATCAGGAATATTTGTTAATAAGAAAGTAACTTAAGTAGTTAACATAACAGGAGTTGATTTGACCTGCTGATATGCATTTTTACAGAATAAACAAAGCCTGTTATCTGAGATTTTATTTATAAGGATCTGCTCAAGTGATCTGAGATCCCCCTTGTTTGCCTGTCCTGCCCTAGACCTCGGCACATAATCTCACTGTACTGCTGCCCTTTTGACATCTGATTGCCCTTTCCATCAGCATCCATCCAAAAGCATATTTGTCTAAAAAGGAAACAATTAAATTCCAATCTCACACAGAAAACCTTTACTTTTCAAAGAAAACATACTGAAGAAGTCACTAAGTCGTACATGACAGGGAACCCTCACTAAATCAGAACCAGAAGTCATTAGGCCAAATTCAGCTCCTGCCAAAATAGACACCAAGCCACTGATCTTGATGATATTTTGCCTGTTTATATTAGTAATATTATATGCACTTACTTTTTATTTGTTTTTCCATTAAAGCCTGTAGTAAGACTTAAGTTATAGTGTATGTGACAAGTATCATTGACATGCAAGATAAATAACAAGTGTGATTGGGGAATACTGAAATATTTCAAATATGAAATGATCTATTTGTTTTAAGCACTTATGATAGTGGGCTAAAATGGCTGAATGCTGTGAAATTCAGTTTAAATGATGTTATTCTGCTCTCATACATGGATGTCTTATTGCAGAAGGATCTAAGAGTTGAATTATTGTGTTTTTTCAAGGATAGCAATGAATTACAGTAGTGCACAGAGCAGATCTGCTGCTCTCAGTGTTTGCACATCCTTTTCTGTTTGTATGTCTGCAGTGATCCCACTTGGGAAATGCGTTTTTGCCTTCACTCTGACATCATTCCCTGACTTTGTCCATAGCCACAGGTGCTGAGATTTGGATCACAAGTTTGAGCTGTGTTTGACATCTGTGCCTGCAAACAACTGTGAAAAAGCTACAAATAATTTATGCTGTATAATCAGTGGTATCGCCGAGTTATACTCTGAGTTTAGGTGTGATAGGGAAGCAGATTCTGTGTTGTACCTTCAAAGCCTTTCATGCTGAAGAATTTACTGAAGGGAGTTTTGACACTGATGTCTCATTGTAACTTTCTCAGGAGCAGCCAGGTAAATAAATTCCCAGTGTGGTGTTTTCAGAGCGGAATGCTGTGGGGGCATCCTGGTTAACAGCTGCAGAGAAGAAAGATAAGAGACATATTTCTTTTTCTTTCACATGGAGGAGAAAGTGGTCTAAAGGGAAAAAGATTTCTTTGTGTATTGTTTTACTTTAACTGTCAGTATTTATCTGTCACAGGTATGTCATGCTTGATCACAGACTGGAGATGAAAGGTTGATTATATCAGATTATATTTTAATTTGAGCTGTGGAAGAAGGATGCAGCCACTGAGCACATTATGAACTTTGGTGTTGACGCCCATCCTGGGGGTTCTGGCCATCAGGACATGATGAGTGAGCTGGGAGCAGGCTGGTGGCTCTTCCAGCCCCATCCCTGGCTGCAGCAAGGGAAGAGCTGTACTGGGCAGATTTCACTCCTGTAGCTTTTTGGCAAAGACCTGTTTTTATCACTGAACTTCCAAATGTAATTCTTACCTGAGAGAACTTGAAACAGTGCATTTTTGTCATTAATTAAACTGCCCACAGCTTCTGTTCTAGGGAGAAATGGCTGAAATGACAGTTCCAAGGATCTGGAATGTCAGTGACGTGTCCCTGGGTACCACTTCTCTGCAGGTGGAATTCCCAGGAATTATTAAAGCCTCACTGCTGATAAATCCCATCCCATCCTGATTTTGTTACTTCTCCAGCTATGTAGGCTTGAGTACACTCATGGATTTACAATGTTTGAACAGCTTTGGAAATGCTAACAAGGTTTTTTTTCTGTTTAGTGAGTTTTATGGTACAGGGAAGGGGTGAGCTGCTGTTTCCAAACTTGCAGAGCTTACGGATTTGTAAGATGTTACCTGCTAATTTGAGGAGTGCAGCTTGCTCACCTGTGCACTCCTTTTGTTCAGTCTGAGATTAAACTAAATCTTGGGTAGTTGAGAACTGGGCAAGTGTGTGTGTATATATATATTTTTTATATATATATATACACACACACACTAAAACACATCTGTGTGCTTGCAGTTTACTGTGTGTACTTGTTAGGGTAAAAGAAATTCAGCTGCAAGTTTGTCTTTTCAACAATCAAAATCACAAAAAAGACATTAAATACTTTCCTATTTGATATTCAAAGGTAAAGCAAGTCCAGCTAAGTGAATTAAAAGAATTGTTCTTAACAATGGGGTTAATATATTTCCCAGCTCTCTGACTGACAGTTTAATGGAGGTTTTATTGTGTTATGTTAATGATGTCGGTGGAATATATATTTCTTTGTTTGCATCTGTCACTTATAGAGTTAATTAATATTCTGCTGGTTCCATATAGCTTTTTGTTCAAAATCAGTCCTGTTTTACTCTCTGCATTTCTTTGGCAGCCCAGTCCTTACAAAAGGAGAAGTTTGCAGGGTCCTGAGCAGATAAATGTCCCTACACACAGAACTGCAGTTTGGCACTGATACCTTGTGCAAAGCAGGACTAAAATACCAGTGTAGTACATAAGCCTTTTACCACCCTTGAAAACGCAGCTTGAACCTTGAGTGAGTCATTTACATGATGTTTCCTTGGGATTACCTACATTCTTGTCCACTTTGACCTTGTAATTTTGCTCACAGTTGGAAATGTAATGCAGAGTGACTAAGATAATGTTGTTTACACAGACTTTAAGTGGAGTGACATTATAGTCAAGCAAGTGTCACATCACCCAAAGTGAAGGAAGACTTAATTACCATAATCCTGTGAATACTAAAATTCCTTAGCCATGTGCAGCATAATAATGTAATGTTCTGCATGTTCCATTTAATAACCCGAAGGTGCTGCAGTAACTCTTGGGGAACTTTTAGTTATCCTAAAGTGAAAGCAAACAGATTTAGAGCAGGTTGGGAGAGATTCTGTGCTCAGTGGAGATCCTTGGTGTGTTACATTGCTGCCAGCACATCCCTCCTTCCTTTGAATTTATATTTTGGCAGCTGGAACAGAACTGAAGCGACTGCACCAGCATGTGTGTCCACCCAGGGGCTGTAGTCTGGGCCAGGGATTTCTGTGGGTGATGAAAGCTTAAGCTCACTAAATAACAAGATTGAGGCAGTAATAAAGCACAGTGTGTCATGGCAAACACACCAGTAAGCAGAGAGGAGTGTTAAATCCTTCAAGGCTGGAACAATCTGTTCCTTAAGTGTTCAAGCCATCCTACCTTTTGCTGATAGTCAATGCTGCACCAGCTTTAAGGACTCCGTGAGTAAGTAGATCTTGAATGAGGATATAATCATGAAAAGGCAAATCATGAGCAATTACGGTGCTTCACAAAGAGCTCAAGTATTTGTCATGTTCTCTTCTGAGCAGCCTGTAACTGTTTTATAGAGATGGAGTGATTATTCTTAATA
Organism: Geospiza fortis; assembly: GCF_000277835.1. Classification (NCBI taxonomy): domain Eukaryota; kingdom Metazoa; phylum Chordata; class Aves; order Passeriformes; family Thraupidae; genus Geospiza; species Geospiza fortis. The sequence continues at coordinate 3,906,612 of NW_005054349.1, read as the reverse complement.
TGTTGTCTTTATTTGAGTAACACTGAGTAGTAATGCACAGCCTCCTGCATGCCTTAAACACAGTTACAGACTGACTTAAACAATAAACAGACTATTTAGCAGCTGCAAGGATGCAGTGCAAATAAAACAGAGTGCAGTGAACAGCTCTCTTAGAGCCCAGAGAATTCTCCAGATCCTGCCTGGCCCAAGTCCTGCTGTCTGGGCTCTGTGCTGCTGTGGTTAGTGGCCAGCAGGGACAAATGGATTTGAAAGCACAGGTGGAGAACCCAGCGTGGTTTAGTGTTGTTTGAAATACAGATTGTGGGTTTTCATCTTCCTGAGAGCAGCAGATACAGTGGGTAATCTTGAGAGGGGTTGTGCTTTTATTTGGAACTGGTTTTTGATAACTCTGTGTGGTGTGTAATACTAACTGTGTGTTAATGTGTAGTTCAAATTTAGGGTGTAAGGCTCTGAGGACTGGAAAATGTAGGTTTACAAGGAAATGATGGAAAGGGGGACATTAAAAAGCACATGCTGCTGGTGGAGGATGTGCATGTACAAACAGGCAGGAGCACTAAAGCTGTGAGCCAAGAGCTGGTGTTGGTTTGTGCTGGCACAAAAAAGCTTTTCTCTCTACTTACACCAGTGTGATGCAACTGATGCAACTACCTTCAATGGAATTGGGCTTATTTGTAGGGAGGAAATGGGAAAGAAGGGTTTCTGTGTGTTAGTGGGGATTTTAAAGAATGGATATTGGCCCTAAGGATACTCTCCAGAAGGAGGGCACCAACTACCAATGCATGGCCTAAGCTTCACTGTATTACAGCAGGTTTTGAAAGGTGTTCTCAATAGGGGTGCTTTTCCCTGGGGATTGGGCCTGGGGGCAAGACTGCAGGATACCTTGCTGTCATCTCCAAATCATCTCAAAATTTTGAAGAATGAAATTAATGCAACAAGAAAACAGTTTGTGCTCATCTTGTCACAGGGGTGTTCATACACATACACAGTGCTAATATTGAGTAATTTTCTGTGGAGGTTCTGGTCCTTTTGTGTGTTTAAAATAAATGCTAAATCTCTTATCAGGGCAAAGAGCATAGACTTGCTGTTTCTTGGGTTGTTTTTGTAGAATTAAGCTGTGCTTAACGCTACTGATTGCCAGAGCTCTGGCCTTGCCCTGTAGTATTCACTAAGGGTATTATGGGCTAAATAATGGAAGACAAAACAAATGCAAATGACAGGGATTGTAGATCATACATGAGAAAAGTTTTGTTGTTACAGAATTATTTATTTATTTTTAGATACAAACTTCCACTCTTAGCAGCAGTGGTGTGTTCTCATTCACACATCCCTGCTCTCTCTGTGGTGGAACAGGGGCTGCCCTTGGGTCTGTGGGACGGGACTAAAGCTCTGTGCAAAGCTGAACCAGCGTTTGCTCAAAGCCCAGCTTGTGCTCTGGTTCAGCCTGAGCTCAGCCAGGCTGGCCCCACTTGTGGCTCTGGTGCCCAGATCCCTTCTCAGTGCTCTGGGCTGCCCAGGTTCCCTGGCAGTGGGGCAGGGGCTGTGCCCTGGGCACGGGGAAGCCCAGCAGTGCAGTTTGGGGTGCAGGCTGGAGCCCCTGTGAGCCCAATGAGGCTGGGCTGGCCCAGCTGCCCCCAGGAGCAGCATTTGGAGCTCCCCGAGACCCTCGGGAGGGTTTGCCCTTCCTGTGATGTGAGATTTTTGTTGCTCAACAGGAGTTGTGGGAAGGAGCCCTTCTGTAGAACTGATGTCAGGGAGGAGCTGCCTGGGGCAGAGGCTGTCAGATGATCTCCTTTGTGACTGGAGCAGTGCAAATATTACCAAAGAACCAAAATCCCTTCCCTCATCCAGGGCTCCCTGGTGACAGCAGTGCTCAAACACAGAACTCCTCCTATTGCCAGAGGTGAATCTTGCAGGTTCCAGCTTTTTTTATTTTTTAACTTCAAATTATGGAGTAGTTTTGGAGCATGGAGATTTTACAATATCATTCTTGAGAGGAGAAAGTCAGAGACTCTTCCGGATATTAGGACACCAGAGTTTGGCTCTCATCATTGCTGGCTTCCTTAAGCAGGTTTATTTTCCTAGATGTCTGAGTAATTACTTCTGCCATTATTGAGAACATCTTGGGTCCAGTGCATTTTAGTTTTCGATGTAGAGATTTCACACTCTGTTCTATGTTGTTCTGGAGTTCAGAGGGTGGGAAAGGGTTTTCCAAGACACGGGTGCTGGTTAGGAAGATGTGGAAGAACATTCTGAGTGCCCTGAGTTCGGGAAGTGATAAATGCTGTGTTGAAGCACTCATTGAAAGTTCAGTTTGCATAAAATCTGGTCAAAATCCTTAAAGGAAGCAGTAGAAGTTTGGCTGGGAGGGCAGTCATTGGCCAAATTGTGTCCAATCCCAGGGTAAATCCAGCAGCATTTTCATCTCAAACTTTGCACAGGACAATACGAACTATTCTATGAAACTAAACCAGGTTTTCCATCATTTCTTGCCCATTCCCATAAAAAGTCTCCCAGTCACTGGAAACATGATTGAAAATAAGAGGGACGTAAATATGTAACGTGTTGATGGTGGGGGGCAGAGCCTGGAGCTGGCATGGGGAGGGTGGCCCTGCCTGTCCAAGTGCCCATTCCCTGCCTGTGCCCAGCATTCCAGAGGGGACACTGCCCCCTCGGATTCCTGCAACTGCAAAACTAATTAACGAAATTAACTTGAAAACACTGTAAACAAGTGAAGTTGTTATTCATTCCGTGCGGCACCACAAATGTGGGAGGACATGTTAAATGATAAATTAGGCATGAACTGCTTTAATCTGGAAGCTGAACATGCCAGCGAAGGGCCTGCATTTGTAATTAGCATCGGGGGCCACAGGAGAGTGGTGCCTCTTTTAAAACAGTGACAGGGAATTGATCAGTTTAGGTTGCCGTGGCAACCAGGAGCCCTCCATCACTTTCCCTTGTCCTCCTATTATGCCGTCCCCACGTTCAGAAATATATTTATGAACTGTAAAGATAAACTACTCAATAATGCAAAAGAGGCTCCAATGCTCAAATGCCAAAGTGATGGGGGCCAAGCGCTGCCTGACTACCCGATAACAAGCTTAAGTGTGCTCTGGTTGTCATGACATTTCTTTTACAAAGCAAATGATGTCTGCAGGAAAAAAAAAAATCTTAAAATTAGCCGAGAATGCAAATCTCTTTATGAGGCTGTCACCTTCATAATAACAGACAATAATTGATGATTTATGAGATGCCACCATAGCAACCAACTCCTTTGGCACCCCCTGGTTCCTCTCACACAATAGCTTGGGCTCCTGAGGAAAAGTTTCCAGCTCGAAGCTCAGGTCTTGGAGCTTCTTACTCCATGAGATGGATGAATGTTGCAGGGATTTTTGAAGTTGTCCTACATGTAAAGGGACTGAAGTCCCTTCTGTAAAAGCTGTGCAGAGCATTATTGAAATAGAGTGACTTCAGTCTGAGAAAACATATAATTTTTATTTGATATTCAAGTTGAGCAGGAGCTGAGGCACCCAGATCTCTGCTGTGCACTTGGCTTTCTGAGTCTCCCCTCTAATGACTTGTATTTAAAAGTGTTGGTTGTGTAAATCAGCTCTTTTTATGCTTTCTGGTGTGTAAGTTAACCTGACTGTCCTAGAAGAAGTGATTGATTTGGATTAGAACTTAAATGACTGCAAAAGAAAGGCTTTTATTTGCAAATGGTTCATTACATAATGAACGATTTTTTAAAAACAGTTTTTTAGATGTCTGCCTTTTCTAACTGATAAAACTGGCTGCAGGAGAATTAGGATCTCTGATCTTGGTTAAAGGTCATACAGCACTAGGAGGTATCAGGTGAAGTGTTTGTGTCTTCATGCCCAAAGAAAATATTATTTACTCTTCTGAACAGGAGTAGTGGGCATGGAAACCCTCATACCCCAGTTCTGCATCACTTTGTAAAACTCAGGTCCCCAAATTTGGTACCTAGAAAGGCCAATTTAATGTGGAGGGAGATGAACTGTCAGGAGCACTTTCTGCTTAAGGTGGTGTCATTCCCCTCCCCAGCCCCCAATTCCTTCCCTTCTTCCTGCCATTAATAAATGGAGATTCTAAATGTGCCCTTTTATTGCAGTTCCCTTTTTAAAAAAGTACTGTAGTAGTAAGAAAAAAAAAAGCATTCTGAGAGTAATATGTTAATTTTTAGCCCTTAAGATCCATACTCAGACAATGATTCCAAAAAAAGTAATAGACACTTGTTTGAATTAAGAATTCATGATCTTTCCCATTCTTTTTTGCTTTGTCAAATATGACAGGTAGAGCTGTCAGTTCCAGTAAGTGATTTCTGGTAGAATAGTATCTTTCAGTCACCCTGCCTGGCATAGAGAGGAAAAAAAGAATAAATAGATGGAAACCCTTCACGTTGTTCGTGGTTATAGCCAGGCATTTATTTTTTATACTGGCATTTTGACTTCTTTTTTTTTTCACTCACTTAATCTAACTAATGTAATAACTTCTTCAAGAATAGTTTTTATAAGATTAATTAATTGCATGTTTATGAAAAAAATGGAGATTTCTTCATGTGTTTAGGAGGAAAACAAGCTTGGTGGTTTTCTCCTCCATGGCTGTGTCTTCTTTCCATCCTCACCTCTGACTTCAGCAGAACTTGCTGCTTTCTCTGCCATTGACTGTTTCAAAACCACGGACAGAAAAAAAAAACAAACCAAAAATCCCAGCCAAAACCCCATAGCATCTCCTGCCTTCTTCTGGATCACCGGGTTTGAATACTGTAAAAAACGCATGCAGGAGGAAGAGGAAGGAGTAGAGGCTGTTGGTGTTGGTGGGCTATACACAGTGGGTGTGATTCCTGTGGCTGGAGCCTGGGGAGCCCCTCCAGTTCTGTGTTCCCCTGCTCTCCCAGAGCTGCCCTGCTTTCAGGGGCATGGAGGACATTCCCTGGCTCCCTCTGGGTGTGGAGCTGTTCTCATCAGCATTTTACAGGCTCTGTCTGTGCAGCAAGTGCAGAAAAGGCAGTAAAATTTTTTTTGCAGTGTATTGACCTGAAGTCCATTTGAAGTTGATAAATACCAGCTGTTCAAACAGAAAATTAAATAAAAGCAAGTCAAAACTTACTCTGAAGTAAACAGGTGAACAGTATGTAAGACAAAGCAGTTCCCCAAAGGCATTTTTAGTACATGGTCATTATTTAAGTCCTGACTGAAAATAAACAATGCTGACAGAGTGTGTGTTGGGGGGCTGTGATATATGAACAGTGTCAGTTCTGTAGGCTGATAACCTATAGCTTGACATCCTTATCTATAAACTTTGACAGATACATCAGTTTGTTATTGTCACTTTATTAACTTGCTTCTATGATAGCAGAAGATAATCTTTCTCAAAGCCTAACTCAGCTAATACTTTATTAGGTAAAACAGTTGGAAAAATGTCAACAAATTTTGTTCTCCCTGCTAAGGAAAATCCTTTACAGTTCTTTACACGTTGAGCCAGTATTTCACAATATGGAACAGCATTGTTTGCCTATCAGCAGCAAACAATAAACTGTTTTTTCACATTAAGTTATTTTTGCCAGAGACATCCCAACAGCCTCTCTTAAAAAAAGGAATGTATTGCTCAGAATTGTGGTTGTGGCTGCGTGAACTAAACGCTTGCTTAATAAATTAATATTTTGGTCTTGTGATTTTTTAATTGGAAAATAACAGCTGTTCCTAGTTGGAACTATGTCTGCTTTGTCTTGTGGTGGTTTCAGCAGAGCTGCTGAAGCAGAGCTGCAGCACAGCTCTCACCAGCCCTTGTTCCAACCCAACCCAACCCAACCCAACCCAACCCAACCCAACCCAACCCAACCCTGCTGTTTTCCAGAATCTCAGAATCTCCAGAACTAGGGCTGTCTTCTTCTAAAACTTCTCTCAGTCTTCCTCTGGAATGCTGGTGTGAATTATGCTTCCAAATGAGCATTTTCCTGCATCTTCTGTAACAGTTCTTGAAGGTTGGTTTGGATCTGAAACTTTATCTGTTGCAGCACTCTGTGCCAGTCTCTGTCCCTGTAACTCTGTGCCCTGTCTAAGGTTTGACACATCCTGTATTCCTGTGTGTCCATGTGTGTGACTGATGGAGGAGCTGGGAAATGATCCTTTAAATGCTCATAAATGCCTTTTTTTGTGCAGAGCAGTGAGGTGAGGCCGGGCTGCTCTCCAGCTGCCCGAGCCCACAGTGTGCCCTGGGTGTCCATGCCAGAGGTGTCCTTTGGGACGGCTGTGAAGGACAGCAGAACTCAAACTGCTCGAGCAGCCTCAGTTCTGAAATTATATAATTTTGGGTGCTTGGTTGTCTCCATGGTGGTCTTCAAACACAACTCTCAATGTGTGCCATTACTTGTGTGTTGCCCCATTCTTCTAAGTTCTTCTAAGCCTTCTGACGTTTACATTCTTGTTATGAAGATTCTCATGCAGTTTTATGTAAATAATTATTGTTTTGCATTCTTTTCTGGAGGAGGAGAAATTTGATGGGCTGTTGGTTTGTCCAGTGTCATTGGAGAGGTGGCACTTTCATCCTCCAATCTACTCACTTTTGAAAGTCTATGAATGTTGGAGTCAGGAAATAAACTTCCCTTCTTTTTACCTTGGGGGTTCCAGCATTTTGTCACTTTATTTCGTGTCCTGTAGTGACACTTGTGATCTAGAGAAGGCAGTCAGACCCCAGAGCTGCTGTGATCTGCTCCAGTGCCACCCAAGGGTGCTGCAGTGACTGGGCTGTCCAGCCCTGCTGTGGGCACTGATGGAGCTGTGCCTGTGGCCATCCAGCCTGGGAAGAGCTGGGTGCCTTTGGCAGCATTTTCCTTGTTTATATGTGTGGTGGAAAGGCTGAGCTGCACTTGTGTTTGGGGAGCACTTGAACCACCACAAACTTCTGCTCGTCTTTCTCAGCTCACACCAGCCGTTCCCTCCCTTTCCTGCTCTACTCCACTCCTTCACTCCATTCACAGGTCCTCATCTCTCATCTCTCTTCTTCAGAGTTTGCCTCCAAGTCCTGTTTTACCCCCACTCGTCTTCCTTCAGCTGCTTGCCTTGAGCACAATCCTGGGTTTTTTGCCTCAAAACTATTGGCAGGAGTAGGAGATCGTTCCCCAGTGTCCTGAAGTGTTCCAGTTCTTCTGCAAAGTGTGTTCAGGCAGGGAGGATCCATTGAGGTTAGTGCTGGGAAGCCAGAATAGATTTGGAGAAAGGGGAGAGGCAAAATTCAAGTGGCAGTGGTTGCTGTTGATCTTAGCAGGAATTTAGGAGAGGAGGAGATCCAGGCAGGAGTTGAAGGCAGTTTGAGCAAAGGGCTCAGTTGGCTTCACGGTACAAATTTAAAGGGAGTTGACAGTGCTGATTATCACATGTGTAATCTTGGGAGTGGGAAAGGATGTTAATCAAAGGACAGGTTTATGGCGTCCAAGTTAAATTTGAGAAAATCTGAATTTTCAAAATTTTGACTGCTTTTCAAGAAAGGGATATTGTGAGGGTGCCCCACATCCAAATCTGTTTCTGCTGCATAAAAGTCAGTGTTATGAAACATGGGAGTATTAAGGGATTATATATAAAGAAAACTGTCATTGGAATAGCAAATTACAGAATTCTTCTCTTGCTGTTTTTCCAGAATGGTCCAGTGAGGTCTTATCAACAATTTGTGTTTGTATGATTTCCAGAAGAGACTCTGCAACTGAGCTTGGAGCTCAGTGTGTCATTGGAGCTTACAAATATTTATTGTTTGGTTTAGTTAGAGTAACAGTATTATGTGTTACAGCATTATTACTTCACAAATGAAATAATTTTTGTCTCAAGTCAAAGCGCTATGGATTAAAAAATACTGACTTTGCAGACAGTCCTGCTTTTTAATGGAATTTATTGATGCATGCTGACACGTTTTTGAAAAGATCATGTAGAATAAACTCAATTTTAAGGACATATATGTGGCATCAGAGAAAAATCTTGCAGCATAACATTTGGTCTCTTTCTTCTGTTCTTTACTTAAGTAAAAGTAATGTTCCTAATTTAACTGCACACAAGTTTAGCATGGCCTAAAAAAGTAAATCATTAGAGAAGAGAGCTCAGCTCCCTGACTGAATGGCTAATGAAGCACAGCTCGGGGA
>NW_005054349.1:3882916-3898433 GCF_000277835.1 Geospiza fortis | reverse complement strand
ATTGTCATAACAGAACAAAATGGTCAAACAGAATAAGAAACACTAAGTAGGAAAAGTAAAGTGTTGTAGAATTGCTGTTGCTCTCCTGCTGGGTTGAGAGCAGGGTAACTCACACCCAGTGCTGCACCAGCTGCTCTCATTTTTGGGGCACTTTTGCTGACTTTGACCACTCCATCCCAGGGGCACTGCATGGCAGCAGTGATCAATGTTCTATCACGTCATGATAGATCAATGTTCTGTCATGTCATTTTGTGCTGTGAGAGAGCTGCAGGAAACCTCAGGATGTGCTGCTTTGGAAATGTGTGGCTGGAGCTGAGGATGGGCTGGGAACAGCCTGTGGTGGGGTGTGGAAATGGAGAAGTTGCCTGAGGGGAATGAGTGAAAGAAATAGAGAGGCTTTGAGTGGCAGGATGAGAAGGCTAACTCTGCATTTACGTCACTGAATTCAGGGACTTCAACAAACTCTGGGTAAGGCTGATGTACCTTTGAGCCCACTGGATTTTGTTGCATTTCCCAGGTGGACCAGGACTGTGCACAGGCTGTAATTAATTATTTCTGAAGCAGGGTGGTTCTTCCTCCATCAGTGGATCAGGAACTCTGCTGATGGTGTGATTTAGGAGCTACTTGTTTGTTCTGATAGTTTTTTCCTCATCTAACCTGTTCTGAGCCAGTGGAAGCGTTAATAGCAGAGGGAAATAAACATGTTCAGTGGAATGCTCCATCTGAGAAAGGTGTTTTTTGTGTTTACATATGAACTTGTTAATTAAGCACAAAGATTCTAGATTGGAATTAGAGTGGGATGGCAAAAAACAGATACATGAGGTTATTGTTAATGTTTTTAGTGTGTGTACAAGAAACAGGGTGGTGAGTTGGCTCCAGATCACCTTACAGTTGTGTTGTAATCTCTGAAAATAAACAGGAAAAGCAGATAAGAAATCAGTATATGATCATAATTTATGCTTGTTATGTAAGAGAGTTGGTCAGATAATTCACAAAGCTGGAATGTTACTGTAGAGGATGTGGCTTGTTTGGGAAGCAAAGACAACTAAAGAAGAAAGAGATGTTGCCCTTAGAGCAGGGCTTGTGCACTTGCCTGAAGGTTGAGCTCTGGAGGGAGATGATGTGGTAGAAGGGCACTGGATGTGATCTTCCTCTGGAAAGCCACCAAAGCAGGAGGGATCCCTGTGGATTTGGGCAGAATCATCTAAAGCACAGGATTTTGTGGTAATGTGAATTTTTTTCCAGGCCAGACATAACCAGTATGTTCTGGAATGCTTTATATAAACTTCCTCCAATATTTTTTTACATATATATATATCAATCAGATGAAGAAACTTTAAAGTAAAGTGTATGGTAAAAAAGCTAGTTGAGAATGTCAAAATGTAATAGAAGTAGGGTGAGAGGGTTAACAAGAGTTAACAAGCCATATGACAAGTAGAAGAAGAAATAAATCAAGCGCCTTAAAATAATGCAGACTGGTGTATTAGGATGAAGAAGTAACAACTTCATGGCAGTAGAAGGGTAAAATTTTCAAGAAACTTTACAGTTCCTTTAAAAAAATTAATGTGGGCATAAATACAAATTATTCCTTTGCAGAGTAAAAATAGCAGCTGTGGAAAGAGGTTGGATGGGGTGGGTTAGGATCTCTCTGACGGTCTGGGTGCAGTGTGGCAGTGAGGGAGCTCAGGGACAGAGCAGAGCAGCTCAAGCACAGGGGATAGGATGGGAGAGGGCTGAGTGATGCCTTGTGAAGGCTGACCTAGAACAGAGACCAGGCAGAGCTAGAGAGTAAAGTAGGGATTTATTAAGAGGCCTCAATAGATTCACCTTGGGCAGCACAACCCAAAATGGACACAAAAATGGAGAGCTGGTCACGGGGTCTCTCACTTCTATAAGTTCTGATTCATTTGCATATTGGATTTCATTGTCCAATTACAGCTTTGGGTTATGAAGTCCCATCCTGCTTGTTTTTCTCTCTCCAGCCCACATTGTTTGTGCTCTTGGCCCTGAGATTTGGATCATTTGTCCTTGGTCCCCAGCTGGAGCAGGAGTTGTTTTGTCTCCCTGCTCTGTGCACAGAGCTCAGCATCCTCTGATGTGAAGTCCAGACCCACACACTAAAGCAGAACAAAATCTGAAAAATATAAAAGCTAAAACCTGAGGTATCAGAGAACAGTGGGAGATGCCATCAGAGAGGGAATCATTCCAGGTGTCCATCTCAGGAAAGCCAGGCTGATGTGCTGCAGTGAGAAGGGAAGGGCAGCAACAGATGGTGCTGGGAAGATGGAAGAGTTTGATGGCTCCAGGTCACCTGTGATGAGATGTCTGACACAATTAACACCACTGACAGAGGTGCAGGAGCCAAACTCGAGTGAGAAAACAAGTGTGACAGAAAGCTTATTTGGGGTAGATGTTCTCCAGTCAGCTGGGTCTGGTGCTGGAGTTAAGGAATGGTGGATGAGGTGTCGGAGTGATTAATGGGTAACTTGGGAAAGCCATGGAGGGATGGGTGAGGCACCAGCAGAGGGGAGGAAAAGCTTGGAACTTACAGAGCACTCAGCTAGAAATATGCTGTGATTAGTAAACCGTTTGTGAGCATCCAGGAGATAACAGACAACATGGAATAGTCAGGGGCAAATTCCGTCAAACTAATGGAGTTTTGTCTGCCAGAAGAGGGGCAGTGCAGGAGGACAGAGGTGAAGCAGTCAGTGTCACACGTCCTCACTGGAGGGGGAGGTCTATGAGTGTCTCACAGAGACTGGAAAATGCAGTCAAGGTGAGGCTTGTGATACACAAAACAGGTTTGGGTTTGTACTCAAATATTGCAATTTGCATAGAGAGGCCAAAAATGAACTCTTAATGAACTCGATCTGGGAGAAGCAGGGTGTTCTATCACAATTACTGGAAATTTCTCTGGGCTTTTGCTGCCTCCCGTGGAAATGGTGTCAGTTAAGTAGGATTAAGGCACAAGGGTTATGATTCAGCGCCTTGACTAAGTTTTGCATGTTTCTTTCCTGTCCTCTTTTCTTCCAAATTACAGCAGGTTTTTTTTCTCTTAAAATGTTGTGTTTTCCCTGGACAATACCTTTTCGGGTATTTTTTTAAAGTAGTTACATTCTGTGTTTAAAGTCTGGTCTGTGGAAGATGTACACAAAGCTGCTCATTTTCCTTTTTTATTCTGAGGACTGTTGTAGAGCATGGTGCTTGGTAACAAAAAAAGTGATTTTAAGGGCTGAAAATCAATCTGTAGGACAGGATTTGTATCACTGTCAGTGGAAGGAAAGTGTGTTTATAATAATTGAAATCCCACATGCTCGTAATTGACAAAATTAGAGGCTATATGCACAATTTCCCTGTAGAGAAGGAAGATAATGATTTCAAAACCTTGTTTGTTCAGGCTTTTTAATAAACTTTATTAAAAAGAAAAAGGAAATCTGCTATTTGCAGCGGTCTAAACTCTCACTCACGTGGGAACTTCAGATAAAATCATGGCTTCCTTTACATGATTTGTACATCATTACAAATCATCAGGCTGCATTCTGTGGCACGGGGGCTGGTTGGAAATCATGGCTTTTTGTCAGGATGTATTTGGGTGGCCTCTTGATTTATCTCCCAAAAATTAAGTTGGCATTGCTGGAAGCACTTTATTTTTGCCAGGAATACATATTCCATATGTAATTTTATTGACTTCTATGCTTTTGCTGTAAGTTTACAAATCTAATCTGAGAGAGCATGATTTCCTCAATATTTAGCATAGGAAACCCAATGTTTTCTGAAAAGCAGCCTGTCAATAACTATTACATTTTTATGTTCTCTGAAGAGATGTGCCTTGGCTCTTGCTGCCCAGTCCTAGGAAAATTTTAATTTTCCAAACTTTTATATCCTGCTGTTGAAAGCACTAAAGGAAATCATGTCATCCTGGTGCCAAAATGTTGGCTCCAGGGTTTGTATGAAATGGCCATTCTGCACTACCCAACCACAGGGAGGCCAAGAATGGGTAGCACTGAGGTGCTGAAATAATACCTTTTTTTATATTTTCAAGTTTCTTCTTTCAAGTCAACTCCAGTAGGAGCTGATTCAGTAGGAACCACGAACATTTCAATTTGCTCTCCCCAAATGGTAGTTTTTGTAATAAAAAGTGAATTTTAATGACCAGGGAAAGCTCATTTGAAACAAAGAAAGCCGTCTGTTGGTTTTATTTTGATTGACAAGCGTGCCAGGGATAAACTGTTGGCTGACACTGGAACATGCCTCATCAGAGCAGTCTACAATGTCCCCAAAGTCAGCTGAAAATGTTAAATAACATAGAGCATCAGGATCTTGGAACGGCTTGAGCGACAGGAAACAAACTGTTTTTTGTTTTTCATTTGGTTTGTTTGTAGGTACAAAAAGGAATCTGGTGAGTGTTTACATCTTCCCATGACATTTTGCACTAATACTGTTGCAAACAGATTACAGAGTAGAATATTAAATAAATACCACAAAAGGAACTCCTGGTTTTCAGTTTCCCCCAGTGCTGAATGACAGTAATCCTCTCTGACAAAAGAGGGTTATTGCCATTAGTTAATCCTGTTATGTAGTTCCCTCAGCAGCCTGGAACACACGTTGATAAAGACTGGGAAAATCTAAAATGTCAAACTAAGAGGCCACTGATGATCTTGACCATGAGGCTGTGGGAGCAGCCCAGAGCTGGATCCCTGCTCCAGCAGAGGGTTCAGCTGCTGGGATGATGCTCCTGGGCTGAGAGGTGCCCATGGTCAGTGGCATTCCCTGTTTGCCCAGCAAAGGGATGGGTCGGTGAGGATCAGCCTGGACTCAGGCAGGATTTCATCCTCTTTGTATCATTTTTGATGTGCCAAGCTCTGCCAGAGGCCATGGAGTGAAATCTGCAATATGCAGACAGTGTAGAGACATCTTTGCTGTTACAGGAGTGGTTTTGAAGACTCTGCACTTCTGAAGTTTTTATGAAGTCCTCCCAGAACTACCAAAGTTGTGTAAACCAGGGGGTTGTTTTAAAAGAACACACTCTCCAGTGTGTCCCTACAGAGTCAGACTGTCACAGTTTGGGATTATGGTGAAAACAATTAATTAATCTTTGGTTAATTTGGAATTATGAAAGGAGGGTTTCTGTGTGTTGGAGTGGAAGGCCTGCCTGGGAAGTAGAGTCTTGTCAAAGCAGTCAATGACTGTTAATTGCCTTTGTTACCATAATGAAGAGGAGCAAGTTGCTTTCTGGGTCTGATGCTGCTTCACACCAACATTGTGTATTCAGTCCCTTGGCAGGAGGGTGGTTCAGAGCACATCCTGTGTGTCTGCTCCAGAGACAGACGTGTTAATTCCGTGCTGGGAAGCTGAGGATGCTCCTCCGCTTCTCCTGCAGCTCTGAGCTTCATTAGAGTGTGGGTGCTGTGTGTGATTTCCTGTTTCAGAGCATGTGACAGTTTAAAAGTTGTTGCAGATCTGAAGGGAACTTCAGCAGAACAGCTCACAAGTCTGTTGTCATGGCGAGAGACTTATTTCTCTTTTTTCTGTTAGAGCTTTTCACTGGCTGCAGGACAGTTGGAAATGTTGGGCCCTCGTGTCATCTTTTCATATGCACATCCACTGGTAAAATAGTAGCTGAAATGTTAGCTAATAATTTTATATAATGGTGATAATTTCATAATGTAGTTTTCATTAGTCATAAGTGTCACTTGAGTAATATATACATAATAATAACAACTATAATAATAGCTATATATAGAGTTAATAATAATAGTTAATAATGTATCTAATACAGTATAAAATATAGTTAACTATATTATATAGTATATAATATAGTTAATAATAATAATGGATTTTTATATATCTATATAATTACATAATTTAGTATCTTAATGAGTAAGCACTCAGTATATGATCTAAACAATTTAAAATGCATCTAATTCTGGCATGTTTGAATGCATGTAAGTTATTTCCAAGATATTTGAAAATACTTGGAATACTCATTTCAGCATGAAATGCATCTCTGGACCTCAAGTGTTGAGCCCTCAGGGCTTCTCTGGGATATCCCATTGGAATATATCCCTGGGTTAGGGTGTTGTTTTTCCTGAAGATTGCATGGTGTGGTAAAATAGAGACAATTTTGTTTTAGTTATCCAATCCATCACATCACAAACTGGTATTTTTTCAGAATATATAGGAATTACTCTAATTACTCTGCTTTTCCTTTAACTAAGCCTTCACTGAAAGCCTGTAGCTCACAGTGCTGCTGCTCAGAGAATGGCTCCCATTTATTTCTAGTCATAGCAATTGAAATCCAATATTTATTCATTTACCACTCAGTAATATATTTGACAGATGTGTTGAATAACCGAGTAAATTGCTGCCTTTAAACTCCTAGCCTTTTTTATTTGAATTCACAGTATCTGGGAACACTGCTGGCAATGTAGTAGTTACAATATCTACAAATTAATGTAGCTGAGTTCCCACTTACTGTTGTGATTTGGCTGCAGATCAGATTTGTGGGGTTTTTCAAAAACACCAAGTCAGGTTCCCTCTGAATAAGTGACTGCTGAGAGCAAAGTCAGTTCAGCAAATCCTGCAGGAGGCAGATCCATGGAGTTGCTGCATGGAGAGCAGCTCTGGGTGTTTGGAACCTGCCAGGGGTTTTAGCTGTGGCTGGTGGGACTCTGTGGCACAGAACAGGTACAAAAAATGAATGGATGCACCCCAAACATCAAGGTGCTCTTCCCCTAAAGGCTGCAGAGATGAACTCAGGGTCTTGAGACACCAAAAGGAGCAGTGTAACCTGAAATCCAGTGGCTGGCCCTGGGGAATGGAGGAGTTACTGGGCTGGAGGGATGGAATGGTGAGGGTTTGGTTTGTGTGAGGTCAGCCCTGAGATGCCAGGGGAACAAAGCAGTTTCACTTTTTTATGGTGAGATAGATGTTGAAGTTACCTTTGTAAAGGTCTGAGGTTCTCAGATTCTATGATAATCATAATGTAAGGAGAGTGAACTCTTCAGTGCCCAGCTAGATCTGAACTTAGGCCATCAATTTTGTATTTATGGTAATAATACAGATATTGAAGGGTGGAGGAAAATAATGAGGGAGAAACCCTTTAAAGTAACTGTGTGATGTGGATGGAATGGACTCCAACAGACTTGGGAGAGACTGATGTACCAGGGCTGTTTGTTGAGTGCTTTACACCTGCAGCTTTTTGATCACAGATACTTTGTGGGGAATCCAGTCTAATTTTAGAGTGTGTTTCTCCACTGTTGACCTCTGGTGCGGCACTTTTGGGATGGGATAACTACCTGAAGGGAGCAGGTTGTGACAGAGCTGAGTCATGAGGCATCACACACAAAAGTGCAGCAGTTCTTGGGCAATGTTTCATGTTGTCCCACTGGTTGCAAAAATAATGGTCTTTAAGAGAAGGGAAAGACTCCTTGACTTGCTTTTTTGTTTTTTTTTTTCTTCTGCAAGTGTTAATTCATCACTTGTGGTTTTTCAAGCCTAAATGCAGAAGTGGAGAAGTTTTTCCACATTGTATTCCTGGCTGGTGTTCCATAACAAGTGGAGCTGCTGTGTGTGGAGGAGCAGAGCTGACTCTGCAGGTAACTGGAAGGTGGAACAAATAATTGCTTTTGTATCTGGATCAGTCAGGGGTAGAAAACTGCTGAAAAGTTTAGTCCAATTTTGGTTCTTTTTGATGAACAGAATATGACTAAAGCCCTCCCCAACAGTGAGACTGTTGTTCCCTGCTCTCAGATATTAAATTGGTATCAGACAGTAAAGTCTGAAAATTTTAAATAAATCTTAATGAGCTGCTTTGGCCACATCTATCAGAAGAAGAGTTTTGAATGAAAGTGTGCTGCTTGTCTGCAGTCCCTGTTTTGAGAGGGAATTTGGGAATATCAATTTACCGTCAGTAGAGATTTTAATCTGAAGTAGAGTTTTGGGACTTTTTTTAATCTGGAGGCATTTTTTGCTCAAATAGTGTGATAAGACCATGAATGGCTTCTGCCAAGCATTAGGAGAGACGAGCAGAGCACACAAAGTGGGGTGAGGTTCCCTTTCCCTCCAGGTGCTCTGTTCTCCCCATGTTTTGTGGATGCAAATAAGCGGCGCTGATGAAAGCGTGCATTTTGTTTTCTCACTTCATCTCCTGCCAGAAAAGCTTAATGGTATTTTAGAGCTGATATTACACCTCAGAAAAGGGGTAATGCATCTTTAAAAGCTAAACTACATCTTCTTTACTTTTATCAAATTCTCTATAAATCTTTCATGACAGTTTATTTAACAAAGTGTCATTGAAACTGTATAGATGATTGATGTGACCCGTGTAAGATCAACATGAAATGTTTGTAAATGTCAGCAAAATGTGACCATCTAGAAGCAAGTAAGGATGGTGTTGCTGTGAAAGTGAAAAACAAACAGAAAATGTTCATCTTATTCTTTACTTTCTGGGATGAAATTACAAATTCATAGAAGTAGTATTAAATGATTTTTCTTGGACATTGTAGTAGGGAGGAAGATCAAAATTTATCTTGACATACTGTACTTTTATTTTTTGCTTCTTTTACAGTGGATAATAGTTTCTCAGCCATTAAAAAAATCCTAATTTCACTTCTCAGAAGAATAGTTCTAATTTGGATTTAAAAAGTAGTAGAAAATTGATCAGATTCTCAATAAAGTAGCTTTATTCAAGCAGCTCCTGTCATCAGAAGAGCTGGAAACAGGTTGAGATTCCCTTAATTTACCATATCTCTGAAGAATGCTGGTCTTAGGAACACACATCTGCTTTTTACCTGTTCCTTGTCACCATCTTGTTGAAGATGTTGGCCTGGTAGCTCCATCATATCATTTCCATGCTTCTGACCTCAGTACAGTTGAACAGAAAAATAGAAAAATTCTACTGGAATCCTTCCGATAAACTAATTTTTGGGATCATTTTCTTGATCTCCTTTATTGCTAGAGTTTGCCAAGATCAAGGAAAACAGTGACTTTTGGGGCTCTTTAGAGCCCTTGGAATGCCCTGGGGTGTTGCATGGTGGCATATGGGGCTCACCAGCCTTTAATGGCTCATCCTTCATCCTGCAAAAAATTGCAACACAGAGCATCCCATGCCTTGCATTTGTAGTCCTTTGTGCTGGTGGGTGTTCAGACACAGATAATATTCTGGGTCCAGAATAAGTTTCTGGCTTTTATTTGCAGCAGCTGCCCTGTTCTGTGTGTTCTTCATGCCACCATGTTTTAAGGGGGGGGAAATAAATCATGAATTAGTGATAGATGTGTGTGGTTTCTGGTTTGCTTCTCATCCCAGCTCAGTGCAAAGCAGCTCTGTTAGAGCTCAGGGCCCAGGCAGGGTCCCCTCTTCATTCAGAACCACCCAAAGCAGCTGCAACCCTTGTGACCAAAACTCCATAAAGGAAATTCGTGAGAGCTGGAGATAAAAACATTTTTGATCAGCAGCCAAAGAGAGTCTGAGCCTGAGCCCGATGGTTTTTGTAGTATTGCAAAACTTCCCTGTGCCCAGAAATGAGGTACAGCAGCTCAGAAACAGACTGGGAAAGGGAAAAGAACCAGGAGGTGAAAAGAAATCCCTTCTAGTACCAACTGGGACAAAAGCCTTTGCAAATTACTCTAATGGGGTGATAAGATACTGTGGTGATAAAAATCTTGTAAATCAGACTTGTTTGTATTGCTCTTAAATTAAACTAAGACAACATCAAAGGAAGATGATTGAAAAAAATTAATATATGAAGTGGGAGGCACAAAACAAAACTGAAGGAGAGAACAACAATCAAATCCTGTGTGCCAATGCATTTCCAGATGTGATGGGATGAGCTGAGCCTGGCACAGAGGTTGTAGTTGGGTTAGCACTTCCCTTGAGCTGATTTTGCCATTCCTGGCCTTTTGGGGTTGTTTATTTTTTTGTTTGTTGTTGTTTTTGTTTTGGGTTTTGTTTGTTTGGTTGGTTTTTAATTCCCTATGAGACACTTTAAGTTTTCATATACATAGATACAGATGTCACATAGGCTGTATGTATTTAAAATGGGTTTACTGGAGATGCAGTATTGGCTGTTTACAGTGTAGTGCAACAATGATGTGACATTGTCTGGGAAATGGAGAATCTTTGGCATTTCTGTGGGAATACAGGACTTTGTGCTTTAATGACAATAACATTGGCATTATAACCTCAGGAGCAGCCTTATTCAGGAACCAGGAAGCACTGGGGTTATTCTGATATCTTTAATAATCACAGTGCCCTGATTTTAAAAAGTATTTGATCTTCATATACACTTAGAAGATTTTAAAAGCTACTTGATTGCTTTTGGAAGAAGCAGGGAGTAGTTCTGGACCAGAATTTAGTTCTTCGTGAAGGGGGATGTGTGTCTGCATAAACTTTAGTATCAGATCCTGAGTGCAGGTGAGCAGGTGTGTGACAGGAAATGCTGAGTGAGCTGTGGGAAAAGCTGCAGATCTGAGTTATTTGTAAACTGCCTTCATTTCAAAGTAACCTACATTTCAGAGTTTATTTTTTAATCATAATTAAATAATAATCCAGCATATGGTTATCATAAAAAATACAGGAAGTAGCTGGAAGTTAAAAAGCAGAGAGTTTGTGAGTTCACACTGGTGGTATTAACTGGTCACCGGTGGCAAAAAAAGGCATAAAGAAAGCAATAATCAAAGGAGACAGGGTTGTATAACAAATAATTTATAGGTAGATATGGGTTGCATGTTTTTTGGGAGTGTGCACAGGCAGTCAGAGGAGCTGCACAGTTGGTTATCATCCCTTGGCTCCCCTCAGTTCTCTCCCAGCCCCTGCCTGCCAGACGAACGCCCCTCTGCACCACTTGGATGCTGCACCACTATTCCTTACAACCACGGCAATGAATATGCAAATATCATTACATTAATTGGCAGTTACAGTTCTCTGTGCTCTCACAGCACTGAGGATTCTGAGCTGTTAATAGAAAAGCAAAGAAACTGTGGCCCGTAGGCGACCAGTATAAAATTATACTTTATTTTCCCTTTTCCTTGGCACTGCCGTTCCTGGGGATGTGTTGCACGTGTCATTATGTTCTTCTCTGAAACTCTAAGCATCTCTCTTAGCTCAAATTCACTTCTGACACAAGTTCAAATTAAAATCCTTCAGCACACCAACCCCTCTGCGTGTTGCTGGTTTGCAGGAGAGGAATGATGGAAGCGGAAAGGAAAAATCGAAAACATTTTCTGTTTTCAGATGCCCTCAGCATATGGAGGATTCTGCTTCTTCCATGCCTTCTCGTATTTTAATGTGAAGTATTGGTTCAGAGATTTAAGGAAGATTTTTTGTTCTTTCTTGGCTAATTTGAGAAGAAGATAAAGTGTGCTGTGTAGTGCTGGAGCAGTGTTACTTTCTGGTGTTTGACCATACATATTTCTGATACAGCACAGATAAATCCTGGGAATTCTGTTTTATTGTGGATGTGCCTGATCCGGAAAGCCTAACATTTTTTAAGGGAAAAAGGGACTTTTTTCCTTAAAATCCCCCCTGAGCAGTGACTTCCCACTGCACTTAATTTCTGTAATTATACAAAGCAAGTAATTTTCAAAGATAATAAAGATTAGTTTCTTCAGTTTTCTCAGCTAAAGGAATAAGTAAAATGAATGTACAGTTCTGAATGATGTTTAGTTCTACTGTGTCTTCTGATCACTTTCTGCATTACGTCCTTTATGTACATTAAACATAAAAAATGTAGAAATTGTTCTAAAAATGACTGTATAGGTTTTTTTCCTCAGCAGTAAGGAGCACTGATGGCTTGAACTAGCAGCTGACCAGTGGTAATCTATAGCTGGCTTAGACTTTAGTCTTTAACTGAAAAATGAAAATTAAAATGTAAGAATTGGTTTGAATGTAGACAAAATTGAAACACCTAGAAACGTACTTCCTTGTCACAATTATACAGGCAAAACAACACATTTCTGCAAATTGCTGTTGTAAGAGACACACATAATCTATATGTGACATAATAATTTAGTGAGAAGCATCTTGGACATCTGAGGGTGAAGACTTACTTTCAGGGGTTCCTGTAGGGGTTGTTCATATTTTTTTCCTGAGAGAGAAATATTGAAGGTGAACCCAGGGAAGCTTTTCATGACAGAGCTCCAGGGTGAAGTACTTGAGGAAGCACAGGAGCTCTCTTCTGACAGGAAGTTATGGCTGGAGCCATCTGTCTGTTCCAGCTATCACAGGGAAACGTAGATGTGGTTTAACATTATTTAAAATTTTAAAACTTCAGTTTAATGTGTATCCAGTAAAAATCCGAGGTGCATTAACGCGTGGAAGGCTATTAATTCAGAACAGTTTTCATTTTCTGTTTTGAAGCCAGATGTTTGTAGGTGTCACCTTCCAGTCTAATGAAGGTTTAAATGACTTTCTCCCCCCTGTTTTACCAGTGCACAACTTCGTGTGCAGAAGGATCAATTCCCAGGGGCCTGTGACACGTGGCTGTGCTGGATGAAGAAGTTGCCAGGGCCATTTGCTCATCAGGCAGCTTCTTGCAAGGATTTGGGACAAGCAGGTGTTGTTACCAAACAGGGATAGGGGTGGCAGTGAAACACCAACCTGAACCACCTTCAGTGGCTGGGCAGGGCAGCCAGAGCAGAGCTAGTGAGTGAGGAGTGGGTTTCCCACAAATCCATTATGTTTGCTTAGGAGAAGGGAAGAGGCATTTTGGAGAAATGGCAGAAAAGCCTATTTTGTGTCAGATCTGCAGGCAGAGTGTGGTCCAGCACTTGGGAGAGCTGTGGTCAGGGCTGGTGGTCACAGCTGCCCGTGGCCAGTGGAATGAGGATGAGCCTGCAGAGCTGCCCAAGGCTGCTGCTCTCTGCCCAGGAAGCTGAGGGGTGCTGGGCAGTGACCTTTCTCCACAATCTTAATCTTGAACATCACTGGAGAGCCCCAGATTTTCATTTTTTTCCTATTGAGCTGTAGGCACAATGCAAGTCACTCTGTGCGAGGTGAATGGAGCTCTCTGCCAACTCCCACACATGCATGAGGGTACCAGCTCCAGAAACGATGTCAAACTTTAATTAAACTAATTATTTAGCAGCTACTGTGGGACAGTTGTTCTCAAGTTTATTTTGCAATCAACTGTACAGCAGCAAGACAGGTAAACTTTCAGGACGGTCAATATTAATAATCAAATTAATGCATGAAATCATGTCCCTTTTACTACTGGTTTTGCCTCTGGTGGGTTTGTCACCTGTGTACACCAATCATGTCACAGATTCATTTTAGGACGTGTTTTATCTCCTTACATGCAGTATGTATAATTACATTTGAATAGTTACACGCAGAAATAATACCAGTAGGTTAGAATATTCCAGGTTCTGGATTTTTTCTGTGCAGTGCAGCTGTTCCATGCACTATTTCTGACAGTGCAGCTATTCTGTGAGCTGCTTGGGAGCCTGTGATGTGAGGTGGAGCCCAGGGGAGGGTTGGGAGTGTGCCTGTGCCGCTCCTGTGTTGTGACAAGGCGTCAGCGGGACGTGCCCAGCCCCCAGCTCAACGCCGTCATTACACGGCGTGTTTATAAAACAGCAGCCAGGAAAACGTGTCAGTCACTGCAGGCAGTGGTGACAGAACTCCAGGGGAGAACGTTCCCTGTTCAGAACTGCGGGAGGAATGGGCTGGGAGGATCCTCAGCGCATCCCAGAGCCGCCGAGGCACGCGGTGCTGGTGGGCTCCAAACCTCTGCTGTGTCACCAGTGGGAGAGTTCATGGCTTGGTGCTTGTTGTGGATTCATATCTTGTGTTTTGTGGGCTGTTAATGCTATAGAAATCTGTATTTTAAATTTTTTTTTCAATATATAGTCTTGAAGCGATGAGTGATGTTGAAACAACCTTCCCACCCAACAGTTTCTCTTAAATTCAAGTTAAAAGATAATTAAGAGAAGACAGAAAGTTAAATGGAGTCTGGAAAGTGGGACATCAAAAATCTCTTCTCCAACCAATCGTCTCAGCGTTGCTTTCTTGGGATTTTTAAGAATCCCAGTGATTCTTCAGTTGTCAAAAATTTTCCTGGAGAGGCAGTTGAGTATATGAAAAAGTACATAACCTCTGTCTGGTTGTCCTTTGAAACACACAAATCTCTCAAACCACGGGGTGTAAGGAATTTTGAAGAGGGCTAGCTTTGCATTGTAAAAGTGGATTTAATGCTTGTGAGAATGCTGGAAGCACAGTGAAGTGTTCTATTGTTAGAGGGAATTTTATAAATGGACAGTGTTGTGTTCCATGGTTGCTTCAGTAGGTCTTAACTCCTCATCAGGGGTAGAACTACACCACCTCTCAGTCAGAGAGTCACTGAGAAGTTGGTGCTGACATCAGCTCTGGTATTTATTTTTATTCCATAACTCAGTTAATTCCATTAGGTTATGCAAACTTACCAAAAAATCATAAGATACGCACCGATTGTTATGCATTTTTATTTTTGCAGTGGCTTTAATAGCAGCTCATTGCTAAGTCGGAAAAAACTGTTTTAAGTAATTTTTTAAAACATTTGGAGAAGAACAGAAATACTAGGCAAGTTTTAATCATCTAACACAAAGTATACAATAAATGGAGCAAAATCTCAGTGAGTGTGAAAAAATGAGCATTAGCTTAGTAACAAGACTGTAACAAGTGGTTATTGCTTTAGCCTTTCCCCTTTGCAGATGTGAATTTAAGACCTGCTTGAGGCTGCAGTTAATGAAGTTGAGTGGTTTCACACATTCTGCTTGGTGCCATTATCAGAGTTGGCCCTAAAAGGTCCTGGGCTGGGCTGGCAGATGTGTGGCAGGTCAGTGCTGAGGTGCAGGAGCTGTGGGAGGGAAACACCACCTTGGTACATTTATAATCAGCATGTTAGTGGAATATTCAAAAAAGAACAGCCAGAGAAGAGCATGAGATTTTGCCATTGCTCTTCCATGAAGCACTGCTGTGTTGTTGGATGAGCAGGAAATCACCACCACTGACAGGGACATTTGTTCCAGGGACTCCATGGTCTAAAATAGCAGAGCAAGATGAACTGAGTGAGCAAAGAAAATGCACAATGGAGGTTTTACTGAGACTTCCACATCATTGTGACAAGCTGTTGAAAAACTAATCTAATTACAGATACGTGCGTTTATTTCACGGATTAATTTTCAAGTCATAAGCTACCTTGTGTTCCCAGTGTGAGATGCTTAAAGATCATTGTCTAAGCCCCAAAAAAGAGTATAAAGCAGGATGTAGAAGCAGGATCTGTGAATCAGTGTTGGGTTTGGTACTTCTCCCATGTAATTTCTGAGCCTGTTGTCTCGGGGTCGGCTGCTTGTTCTCTGCCCCCGAGGTGAGTTGGGTGGTCCAGGGAGCGACCCCAGGCTCTGAAGAATGAGACTGGACTCTTTGCTGTTCGGTCTTCAGGTTGTTTATTAAGTCTTATCTACAAAATTTTCTTCCTGGCAGACAGAGGTCTGACCAGCAAGGCAGCCACGACCCTCTCCGACCGCTCCCAAATCTGCG
>NW_005054349.1:3868906-3882879 GCF_000277835.1 Geospiza fortis | reverse complement strand
AGGCCAAGAAGAAGAAGGAGAAAGGCTGGACACACCCAGTTCCCTCCATCTTGCCTCCTGAACCCCCATACCAAAAAACCCAAAATCTTCTTTTCCAGCCCGTGATAATTTCACTATTATTCTACCTAAACTGTTGTGGCTTGCTGATCTTCATCTAAGGTTGGTAATTTGCTCCATGGGTCATAATCAAAACCACAGGTGTCTTGGGCTCTGTGACAGGGTCTCTGAGACCCCTAGCAGGGGTCCTGGTGTCCTGGACAGCCAGAGGTGTGTCCTGGGTCCCGACACTGTTGGTTGTGTGTTGGTTGTGTACTCGCAGTTTGTTGAGTTCTTTGTTGAATCACCGCTGTCCTGTCATCAAACCACGGCAGATGTGGGAGCAGGGAAGATGATACCGGGCTGTGGATGTACAGACATCCATGAGACAGCTGTAGGGATGAGGGGCCATGGCTCACGTAGGCCAGGAAATGCCAGATGTTTCTTTG
Organism: Geospiza fortis; assembly: GCF_000277835.1. NCBI lineage: Eukaryota > Metazoa > Chordata > Aves > Passeriformes > Thraupidae > Geospiza > Geospiza fortis. Next base: position 3,882,394 of record NW_005054349.1, on the reverse strand, counting down.
GGCACTTGGATGTGCCAGCTCTGCTCCGCTGCTGGAGCGGCTCACAGAAATATTGGAGTATGAAGCAATTATGGATATATTCTTCTTCAGGTAATGATGCTCTTAAAAGGAAATGTTCCCCACATGTGTATGAGATGTGCTTATCTAAATATGTTTAAAAGTGCTAGAAAATTACTGGGGAAATTTCCTAGATCAGACATGTATAAACTTTGATAAATATTTTTGAACATTTAAAGGAAATATTTTGTTCTAACTTAGTGTGGCCCTTAATGGCACAAGAGAGTCTTGTGAGCAGTGAAGGAACCAGCAATGCCTCCAGGTAGTATTTGTTAGTTATTAGTAACCAGCAAGCAGAAGCCATCCCTGGAGGGGTTTAAAAGCTGTGTGGATGTGGCCCTTGGGGACGCTGGTTAGTGGTGGCCGTGGCAGTGCTGGGGGAACTGTCAGACTTTTTGCATCTAAATCAGTGTGATTGTGTGGTTCTATGATTTTGCTTGAGGAAATCAGGAGAGGGGCCTGGCTGCCCCAGCAGCATCAGGAGCGTTCCATGCACAAGGAGCCGGGGCTGTGGTCGGGCTGCTCCAGAAGTGCCCAAATGCTGGTCTGCAGCTGGCAGATTGATCCATCAGGATCCATCCTGCCAGGGGAGGTGTCTGAGGGGCTGGGGTGCCTTTGGCACAGAGCAGGATCAGGCAGATGGAAGAGGCTCTCCCTGGACCCGCGGGCGTCGCTCCCCAGGAACGGCGCTGCCTTCAAACACCAGGAACTGATGAATTGTATGCAATATGCAAATGGGAATGCATAAATCTCCTGAATGACAGCTTAATTTATGTGAACCCTTAAGAATGTGGGATTAGATTTTAATTAAATATCTTCAAAGGCACCCTGACTTACTCAGTTTTTTGGCCGCTGTCTTTATGAGAGTTTAGGAGGGGACAAAATCCAAATTTTAACTATATTGTTTACTGTATTTTCTAATAAATTATCCTTGAACAAAAGTCTCATATATAAATATCTTGGATGCATATATTTCAGGGACTATTAGATAAATCCTATGATAATAAAATCAAAGTACCATGACACTTGTTTGAGCTTAAATAATTAGTGCCACTGGTTCACTTCTTCCTTTATGTTCAAAATGGGTAAGCATCCAAGTGAAAGCTGCTATAAATGTTTAATGTTTCGCATTCAAGAAGTACCTTAAACTTCTAAAAACTAGAATGCATTTTAATGGTTATTTTTGCTGTAGTTGTTACCCCAGTTGGGATGGGTTGATTGTTTCTGCTAAGGCAGTGAGAGTAAATCCAGCGGGGCTGCCTCAGCCAGTCTGTGGCAGCTGCAGGAGATTATCTGCATGGGCAGAGCATTTTGAGGTACCAGGGTATAAACAGAGGGTGTCTAATTCCCTGGCTCCTGGAAGGATCAGGTTGTCCTGCCCTGGAACCAGCAGATGACAGGAGCAGTGGTTGAAGCTGGAACAAGCTGGGTCAGCAGAACCATGGGGAATATTCGCCAAGTGCATTTTTGGTGTTTTGCTGGACAGAGTTTATCAGTCTGGAAGAAGCAAAACCAATGTGATGGGAAGAGGAGGTAAGAAGACAAAAAGATATTTCTGCTTGGACTTTAGGTATATGTAAAGTCACAGTTAGACCTGAATCATGTCATAGTCTTAAAATTCTTTTTACAAAGATGCAGTTAAGCTTAGCAAAATACTCAGTGAGGCTCAGTGAATCAATGGTGGCCTTGGCAGTGCTGGGTGAATGTTTGGACTGGATGTCTTCAAGGTCTTTTCAATCAAAATGTTTATACAATTCTATATAGGAAAAACTATGGACTATGTTACTCCTTTGTGATAACCTTTCATTTAAACAAGGACGTAGTTAATGAGGGTGAGGAAACCCTGGCACTGGGTGCCCAGAGGGATCCCTGAGAATGTCCCAAGGCCAGGTTGGGTGGGGCTTGGAGTAACCTGGTGCAGTGGAAGGTGTCCCTGCTCATGCAGAGGGTTGGACTGGATGGTGTTGAAAGGTCCCTTCCAACCTAAGCTGTTCTAGGATACCCTGTCTGTATTATTTCTGTGGTATTTCCATTTGTGTTGCTCCCCCTGCTCACACCCACTGAGCTGCACCCTTGAGGTGAAGTTCCAGCTCTCTCTTTTGGGTGTTTGAATTGTCACCTGCCCCACCCTCTGTGAGATCCTTGCTCTTGTTCAGGGGCAGAGCAAAGATCTCCAGTTTTCCATCAGTTCCCATCTGGGAGAACCTCTGGGATGGTGGGAAGGGATTGGAGCTGACTCTTTCTATCCAGGGAGAAGCAGTGAGAGGAAGGGGCAGGAGCTTCATTTCCTCCTGTCTTCTGGGTCATTCTTTACTTTCTTTATGTATTTGATGCCATAATACTGGCCCAGGGAAAGCAGCATGGATGAGAAATGTCCCAGTGGTGGGAGAAGACTTGAGGCTGTAGGATAGATTTGGTGAATGTGAGGCCAAGACCTGAAACTTGGAGGACATTCCAGAGGCAAATAATTGGGAAATATTGAGCAGTTGGGGTAGATGTTGGTTAAAAACATAAACGTGGAAGGAAATGGATTTTGAACCTTGTATTTCACAAGTTTTTAGTTGCAATCAATTTCATTTTTACCTATCTTGATTTAAATGCTTGCTCCTACTGTAATGCAGTTGCAAAATAGGTCACACTGGTGAACACAACACACAAATTAGGGTGACTTTTTCAGTTTATTTTGGTGCAAGTCCTTAACCACAGCCCTGGTGAGCTGTTCCTGCCGGGTTCCTGTGTCCGTTGGTTATCAGGATTGGAGCTGCCCGCTCACCGTGTTGGCTGTTGCATAAACAGTGACAGCACATGAAAGAACAAACTTACAGTTGCTGTAATCCAGTATTTTTTTAATGCCAGAAAATAAATAAAATTTCGAGGTATGGTGCTTTTGTATTGTTGAGAGTAAGGATGGAGAGTTTCTTCAAGCAGGGTTGTGGGGTGGATAAATCAGGGGGAGATTCTGAGGTTCAGTGAGGAAACACTTCTGGGTCAAAGAGGAACAAAAAAATGCTGAGGAAAACCTGAATAGGGGACCAGAAGTGCTCTAGGAGTTTCAGAAATATTCTCATTGAGTGGGGCAACATCTAAGTCTAAGCCTTTTTTAGGGCTTGGAGTAACCGGTGTTTTTTTTTTTTCCTGTGTGTTTTTTTTTTCTGTGTTTTTTTTTTTTTTTTTTTGAGGCAGAACTTTTCTATAGGTGACCATATTTTTGCACCCTTGTGGGCCTTTTATATTTCACAATATCTCCCTGACACTGGCAGATCTGTGGGAATATGTGAAGGCAGAGTCTTTAAATCTTTTTCATTTGGGCACTGATGGATAATGTTTGCTAAATATCTTATTACTGCCTTTTATAATTATATTGACCCGTTGCTATTAAATGAATGTTTCCTGTCATTATGGCTGCATTTAAAACTGCAGTCTTTAAAACTTTAAAATTCCAGTAAAAATTGGTGTATAGATTAAAGCATGGCAGTGAATGCCATTTATTTCTGAGCATTTTTTATTTAATGTTGCTCATGATCAAGAGCTGTTTTAAATCATGAGATTGAAAAAGTCAAGTTAAAAATAACTCTAAAACACATAAAGGGTGTTGATGGAAAATTTAAATATATAAATATAGAATTGTTAAATATCAAGGTAAAATTCTAATGTAGAAAATAGAGCAGGCCTGTGCATTTTTTTCTGAACAACTTCATGTTGATTCTCTTTTTAATTTTGCCCAGTTTTAAGTTTGGAAGCAGTTTAGGTAAGGGAAACTTGCTTTGGGAAATCTGCCATTGAATCCTGACAATTAATATAAATTTTAGACTCTAGGGAAGTCTGACAGATCTGAAAGTCTTTGCTGAAAACACAAATGCTAATAATGGATGGCAGAGGTTTTCTGGACTTTAATGTGCATATAAGTCATTGACTGTGCATTTTTTGGCTGGAAATTTAGAATTGATGCCCAGGGATTCACAGGAATACCAGGAATTGTCCATAACAGGAGGGAAATGCTCCTAGAAGTGTGTGACTGCATCCAGTCTGTTTTGAACTGAATGCACAGTTATAAAGAAATTTAAATTTGTGTCATTTCAAATAATTTTTATGCTGTGCAGAATCACTGTTATCCCTATTAGAAAGTTAAAAATTAGCATATTAAATATCCCAATATTAAAAAGGGAAATCCAAGTATGGATTATCCAGTAATCCAAATATGGAAATCCCAAAATGCAATATTAAAAGGGAAGTCCATTTTACTTCATTAGGAAAGCATGTTTTAAGAAATGAAAATTGGAAAAACAGTTTTAAAGCTTCATTATTTTATTTTTGTTTTTCCCAGGAAATTTCTACATCCAATGATAATAAAAATCAATGAGTAAATAAACAGTGAGAACATGCTCACCAGGCACCAGACTTTGAGATTTTATGGAAAAGAAATCAGGCTTACAAGGAATTACTGGAAAAATGTTCTTGTACATTTTCCTTTGAGATTTCAGCCCTGCAGCCTAAGCAGAATTTCAATCCAGACAGATTTTGTGTGGTTTGAAAAGAAATGTCTTTGGTTGTATTTGAAAAAGAATCAAGTTATGTACTTTGCACTTCTTCTAATGTCAATTAGTCATGGTTGAATAATGCTTTGGAATAACTGGGCTCTTTTAACTATCACTGGAAAATAACCTTTGCAGTCAGCTGAGGAGTTTGTTCTGTCGTTAATATTTGCTTAAGGAAAAGCTGTGCAATTAAACCTGGGAAGCAGGAGGAAACTGAAAGTGCTTCAGCATTTCTGTTCTCACAGGGAACCAAAGTTCACACCAAAGGATGCTCCTGCACAAAGCTCTGCCCTGTGCCTGAAACCTGAAATACCCCTCTGGGTGTTTGGAATTAATCCCAATTAATAAAGGGTGGAGTGGGGAAATCTCTGCAGAGGCTGGTGGGTGTGCAAACTGTGCAACCAGGGTAGTGAAATCTTGACTGGTTATTTTGCTGTCCCAGCTCTGCCCCACAGGTAACCCACAGGGACTGAGGAATTCTGTGCCTTTTTACCATTTCACATTTAAGAGTAGTTGATCTCTACATTCCCATTTCAAGGAAGAAGTTGTGCTGGTTTTGCTGTACATGCAGAGATCTGCTTAGATGTGTTTTATGTTGAGCATTCCTTTCACATCTGCTGTTTGCCACACAGAATACAGCGTTGTAGATCTTAATATTTCATTTGAAACCAGCCCATTCTTACAGCTTAATCATTCTGTCTGCAGTGCTTTCAGTTCCCTCTAGCTTGGGGATATCTTCCCTGTAATTAGGCGCTTTAGGAATCCATGTGCAGTTCCAGGTACAGCCATGCAGGAGCAGATCAGTTTGGGCAATTTCTGCCTTTCCTGATGTGATGCTTCCAGGCTGCAGCCCAGCAAAAAGTTGGATATTTTCCTTGTTTTATCACATCTGCCTAATTTGCAGTCTTTTATAACACCTAAATGTCTCTCAGCATATTAACATTGCAGATGTTGCCTCTCTTTTGGAGGGCTAAATTTTTGTTGTTTTTCACACTTCATTAATTTTGCTTTTTGAAAAAATCGAATTAATTTTTAAGCTGCTTTTATTCACTCAGATCTCACTGAAGGGTTTTGTAATCTTTCCCCTCTCCTGTAGATGCAGTCTCTTCTTTGAGCTGTTTTAAACTTCCTGCTTTCTTTTCTGAATGTTTATGAAGATATTACAGTTTGAGCCAAATCACTTTATTGCTGATTTTTCAAGGTAGTTCCTCTCTATACCATGATTTGCTGTTTCAGTCCATGAGTGCTCACAGTCATAGTCATCTTTTATTAGACCAAGGCACTCTGTTAGTTGATTTTTCCCATTAAATTAGGGTCTAAATGTACTGCATCTTCTTTTTTCCCCCATATATCAATTAAATCTGCAACTCCCTTTCTAAAAATATTTTATTCTGCCTGCTGGCAACACCACCCTGGGCTGCCATCAGCCTGACATCATTCTTTTGATGGTTGTTTAAGTATTTATCAGAAGCAGAAGTTATTTCTCCAGGTCAGTAATTACTGGACCTACCTAGACTGGAAATGAACACAGAACAGATTTTCATGCTTCCTTATCTGTGCTCCTTGAAAGTGTTTTTTTTTTTCAATAAAAGTTATTTTTAAAATTAAGGAAAAACAAGTCATTGACCTGGAAACTAATTACATTGCTTGAACTCAAGTTTTGATTTTTGTTTGTTTTTAAGAGAAAGGAAAATTGTTAGTTAAAAATACTACTTAGAAACAATTACTTGAGCAGCTGGAAATTTTGCACTGAGGTGATGGGACTGTTTCAATATATTGTTGATACAGAGCTGAAGCTGCCCCCTCATCTCAGTGTAGTGCAAGGTGAAGTTTCTGGTTGTAGTTATTTAAGTGTCTCTACTTTTTAAAAGACAACCAAAATGCTGAGGAAACAATTCTGTGGGATTATTGTGCAAGGAAATCATAAAACCCCTCCAGAAATGTGGGGGGCCCACAGGTTGTAACTGTGCCCTACAGAAATTCCCTGTTTTCCAGCATACTCAGCTATATCATGTGGCACACAGGGTACAATTAATAGCTTTGTTGCCTTTAATTTGTTCATATTTATCTCTCTTTATCTCTCTCTTGAAATAGTGCAGGTCTGATTTTGTTTTTCATATCGCTGATAAAGCCAAATTATTTGCTTCTAATGACACTGAGGAAATTTCTCTTCTGGATTTTTCAGAAAAACCTCAACACTCTGAAGCTCTTAAAATTCAAGGAAAGAAATATATATCTAAAATGATAGAAATTGTTAATAGTGGTACACATTGAATTGTCTGAACGAGAGCAGGCCAGATGTCCATCACTGCAGAATTAAGTTAAGCAGTTGAATTTATTGTTGAATCAGTCAGTTTACTGTGTGATGTATTTGATAATTCTCCTAAGTTAATTAGTTCCAAGCAGATATTTTATGGCACTATGGCCTGGCTGTAAAATAATGCAGCTGGGTTGTTTTCAAATGGGAGAGTCTTCTTGTGTCATTTCTCTACAGCTTTAAAAAATATCTGAGTGTTATCTGGAATAAGGCTAAGCTGGAATTTCTGTTACCCGTTTAGTCCAAGGTGATTATTCCAACTTGAGAATGTCAACAATTGACCAGTACTCATGTTTAATTAGTAAAAGGGAAGCACCTGTATTTTTAGAGGAAAAGACTTCAGGATTAGACTGTACAAATTCAGGTTGTAACAAAAGACAAAAATGAGCATATTATTCATCCTTGGGGAAAATCAGTCACTGGATGGGCTCTGTTCACGGAAAAAATGCAACAAATAATTCCTTTTGCCTCTGGTCCCTATGCTTTTGTACTGATGAATATCAGTAATGATGTTTACAACTGCTTGGTCTGTCCAGCAGCAAAACAAAAGAATTAAGAGCACTTCTGGTGATTAGACAGACCCGTGGCACCGTGGCTTTAATATCTCAAATTTAACACTTGACATATCATTGCCGACTGAAAAATGAGACTTTTTATTTATTTTCTTTAAATGGCTTTCTTTAAACCACCATCTGGTTGAGGCATTAAAACAGGCAATATTGCTCTAAGAGTTTTCTTAAGACCTTTCTTTGGCTGCTAATTGCACATTTATAATTATGTTCTTACAAAAAGATAAAAGAGTTTTGAAGGATTATTCTTGGCAACAGACCTGAGGTTGAAAACCTGCTGGTTTAATGTGTAAATTATAATGTGTGCAGTTGCGAAGAGTGGTTTTGTGAAATGCTCGAGTAAGCTCAAGAATCTGAGAGAGCTGTCAGAGAGTTTGCACTCGTAAGGGGCTAATGTTCATTGCAAAACAACTCATAATATGCTGTGCCTGAAGGCTAAATGAGCAGTTCAACTTAAACACAATCACCAACTTTCTGGAAGACAGATAAAGGAAACAATTGTTCCTCCAGCAAACTTAGAGAAATGAAAAAAACAGCTTCACTTTGATGCCTGTTTAAAATCATTAATTTTCCTGTAAGTTAATGTAAATTGAGGATTAAACAGAAACCGTTACCATCTGACCCTTATAAACTAAACTTCTGTGTGGCTCATCTATTTGAAGTCAAATCTATCCATACATCTAAACAGGAAACTGAATGAAAACATTTTTTCGTTTCATTTCCTATATCCTGCAAACTTTTTCAAAGCCTATTTCCTTTTAAAAGTTAGGCTGCATGCTTATAAAGCTCTTTTTTTTTTCTCCTTCTGTGATCATAAACTTAACCACCAGTTCCTAAGCAGAGGATTAGGAGGGGGTGATCTCTGGACGCTTAAAGTTTATCCATCTGAAAATGTTTCTAAAGTACCATCTTTGCAGATGGTTTTGGGCTGTGTGAGGGATCCAAGCTCTGGGATAGGGTACAAATATTGTAATTGTGATTGGTTTGATTTCACAACTAAGTAGCAAATGCTGGGGATTCAGGATTATGACGTCTCCCTACAGCTCAGGATGATTTCCACCTTGTAAGTCTGTATTTCCCTGTCTCTAGTGACATTGATCTCTAGAAAATTTTGCACTCTAGAGACGAAGTTACTATATTTATTATTATTATTATTATTGATGTTGTTTATTTACTACAAGGATAAATGACACAACTCTCGTGCTCACTGCTGAGCTCCCACATCTATGTCTGATTTAAGTGCATCAAAGAATCCTGGATCTGCTGATTGGATACATTTTCCTTCACGAAGACATCCCTCCCTAAACAAAAGAATACGTTCAATATGGGAGGTGTTTTATTATTTTTATTTCAATACCTGGATCAAGAACATGAAGCCCATTGCTTTTGGAAATAATTCCCATGCCTGAGCAGTAGTAGGCAAGGTGTTTCATTGAGGACATGGTGGTGAGGTAGAGGATGTAGAACAGCAAATTCCTGCCATTCAGTGGGGTCTGTTACAGCACACAGAGAAAGAAAATATAGAGAGGCTCCTTGTACCCTAATAACTGGCACTTGATAATACGCTTTTAGCAAGAAATATTACAAAAATGCTGCTAATATAATATAATATAATATAATCTATCTGCTTCCCTGCTTTTTGTCCCTGCAGTTCACCCAAGTTAGTTGATAAGGACATTGGAGGATTGAGGGAGCATAGAAGCACAGAAATCTGGAATTTGCCCTTGTTGGGCAAACAGCATCCAAACAAGATGCTGCAGGTCACAAGTGTCACCTTCTGCAAAAGCTCTGTTTCCCTTGGTTTTTGCAGTTGATTGAGCAGTAGTTGTATTCCTTGTTGTATAAAATTTTGGACTGGTCTGGTGGGAGGGGACAGCAAACTTTGTCATGTTAGAGCATGAGCCACTTACATTGAAAGAAAAAAAAAGGCTTCTTTTAGCAACTTTCAGAGTAGTAAGATAGAACTTAAATGAATTTGGCTCTGGACCAGATAATCCTCTTTTGTTGATGTTAAACCACTGGCCACAGCAGTGATTACAACATAAGAGTACAAAAGAGGCTTTATTTATAATACACTTTTTCTTTCATGTTTCCAATCATAAAAATAAATACATCTTATTAGAAAAGAAAATTTTACTTATTTACTAGTTTGCGTGCTGGGAGGCATTAAATATGTCCTTTTTTTTCTTTAGGGGAAGTGTGTCACTTGCATTTAACTCAGATAAAAATGAAGGAAGATAAAATTAATTTAATTTTAGAATGTAATTTTTTTATTTGTTGAACAACTGTTTTAAAATGGATAGCCTGGTGTGAAAGAAACAAAGCACTTCAATAAAGCAGGAAATCAATAGCCACAAGAAAGCCTAAAGAAAATGAATGCATCCAGTGAGCAAGTGCCATAGAAATTACTTTCTGGTGTAAGAATGGTAATAATAGAATGCATATGGAGGGGATGAATAACATGATAGAAATACACATAGAAAAGACATGTTCTCTATTTCTAGTTATAAATAATGACCTCTGTGTTCCAGTATTTAAACTTTGAAGGGTCTAGATGGTGGTTTTCTTCCTGATTTCCCCACCCCCCAGTCCTAGGTAAATATTTATGCTTGCAAAATTTAGTAGGCTGGCCGCCATGGAAACGTATGTCTTTCATTTATCTCCAGGAAATCTGGTTACAAACACTCTTTTACTTGAATTCTTACAGTCTTTTCCAGCAGCCTTTAAAGCAAGCCCTTGAGTGAGGAGCAGGAGTTGTGTGTGTGAGGTGTGAGTGGGATTCTGTGGCAGTCATGGCAGGGCTGTGTTTGCCCAGGGGTGGATGGTGCTGGGAGGTTGGAATGGAATTTTTGGGAGAGTCAAACCCTTGGGGCTGAAGGGAAGTATTTTAGAGACATCAGCAGCAGGTACAACTTGTCTGCTCAGCTGCTGTATCTACTCCAGAACATACTTGAGTTCAGGAAATCACTGAACGTGGGAATAACTCGTGCTGCTTTTCAGTAGTCTGAGCTGCTTTTTCTGTAGTTGGCTTCTTCCAGTTTTTCCCAATGGTGTGTGAGAGGGACATTTGTGAAATGACTTGGTGTTTCTCAGTGGGAAATGATCTGTGGCTGTGGTGAGAAGGTTGCTTGGTGTAGCTGTTGATGGAAAAGCAGACAAGCTTTTGGTCAGAAAAGGATAGAAAAGCAAGTAGTATTAGAGGCTTATTATGAGATGAGAATAATTATTCCCTATATCTGTTACCTCATCTTGGGGGGGAAAGAGGAAACCTGACTGATGGAGCAGAGGGAATATCACCAAGAAGGGAAAGAGGGAGGCTGTGATCTCTTAGGGGAGGGAATGAAATCCAGAGCTCACCTGCAGTGGGGAGGGCAATGAGACACCATCAACTTCATGAGCCCATGGCTCTGGTACCCAGCTGAGATTACAGAGTTACAGATTCTTGCTGAAGCACCTCTCTCTGTCAGCCCTGAGGCTGGCCACATTCACAGTCAGATTCAGTGGGGTTTGCTTTCAGACATTTCAATTATCTGCTGTTATGGAGTTCCATCAGGTAGAGTTTCTCTGTGTGTGCATACATGTCCACAAAATAGGGAAAATTTCTACATTCCTGTAGGCTAAACCTCACATAACTGATAATACTTCTGTGGCTTTATATATTCACATTAGCATCTTTTCAAAACATGAAGGTTTTGTAGACAAAAATTAATGTTAATTTTGCCAGAAATTTCCTTTTGCCCTTCTTATTTCTCATGGTCCTAAAGGTTTGTGCTTTGTTGTTTGAAAAATCCTTCTCCTACTCTACATTTGCAGTAGAAGTAATTACCTTGTCTGTCTCTGGAGCTAACAAATGAAATGCCAGCAGTCACAAAATCTGGAAAGGTAAAGGGAAGGCAGTGTCCCTCCATTACTGCCTGTATAATTTCATGCTGGTCAGGACCAGCAGCAAACTGCAGGGTATTTTCTGTGCAGTGGAGTTCAGCCCTCAGATATTTTCTCCTGGACAGAATCACCTAATCATAGAGGCTCCTTTGCATTGCTGGGAACAATTCCTCCTTTCAACATGGACATAGGTGCAGAGGTTCTATGTTCTTGCATTTATTATTCTTTGAAAGGTGAATTTCTGTTTTCTGCCTTTGAAGGGTCTTTGCCAAGATTGTGAAAACACCAAAACTTGTAGTGCAGAGATTAAAAACACTTAAGGCAAGAGCAGTTTCCCACTGCATCAGCCTGCACATTGCTCTGACAGCCCTGTACCACCACAGCACAATGCACCCCTGTTAGGGAATTAAGATCAGCTCCCCTGGGTTACGTGGTACTCAGGGCTGTAAATACATCAGGTCTTGCTCTTGGGTTTCTGGCCAGAGATAATAGGCTTAAACAGTCACATTTTTTACAACTTTCACTGAATGGAGACTTACTGAGACACAGCTTAGTGGAAAACAGCAGTATTTCAAAACTCTTTTACTGTAATACATTCCTCTAAATTGGCATTGAATTCAGATACAGGTCAAAAATAAAGCTTGGAAGGGGCTGATACAATTCAGACACATGACATGGATGTTGGTAATAGGTGGTGATTCCCTGCTTGGAAAGTTTCTGTGCAAATATTTGTGGATGAATGTGTAAAAATTAAGTAGTTCTTAAAAAAAATTTGGGCTGAATTAACTTGTATGAAAGGAGATTAATGGCTCCTCAGTGTCCTGGCATATCTTTGCACAGGGCTGGAGTGTGTGCAGTGATTCTGTCTGGGCCTTGGGCAGCATCAGCTGCTGGGATGGAGCTGTGATGTCCCCGTGCTGAGCCCAGTGCCTGCCTGCTCATCTGCTCACGTCAGTGCTGAGCTCTCACACACAGGTGGAAAAATCCTAAAAACCTGCTCAGTGGCTTGGTTCCACCTCTGAATAGTCAGATACTTCAAGAGATTAAAAAAACAAAAGAAAACCAGTCAGAATGCAAATTGGATAATAACACTGGCTGTAATCTGCAGTGCTTCCCAGCTCTGACTGGATCCAGAATCCAAGCAGAGCCATCCAAGCAGCTGAGCTGAGCTTTGCAAGGCTCAGAATAAACCTGGCCTTGTCCCTGGCACTTCCACATTTGGTTTAGCTGGACGTGGTGGGGGGAGCATTGTTTAGACAACAAAACTGTGCTTTGAATTTGTGGTCTGGGTGTGTTGTTAGTGGCACAATTCCAGCCTGGACAGGCCCCCTCCTGCAAGGTTTGGTCTGGGCAGAGTGGGAACAATGGGAATGAAGACACAGCAGCAGGAACTTTGTTCCCCTGGCTGTGATCCATGGCTAAATGCACGGTGTTCTGTTTGTGCCAGTGCACCTCCATGCCACAGCTACTGACTTCATGCAGTTCTGTTAAATTTCTGTGTTTATCCCTGCATCTGCTGGAGTCACGCTTCCCATTTCCTCACTGCCACACCCCTAAATTAAGCTGGGCAGTGTGGAACATGGATCAGCCTCCAGCTTGTCTGCAGCCATGAATCTCCCCAATTCAGAAATTTGGTGAGTTATCCCCCTTTTTTCTGTGGTCTTATTTGACAAGAAAAAAGCAAAACCAGGAATGTTGAGCACCTGTTATATCTGCAGGCACACTCATAAGTAATTAAAGAGTTATTTAAAGTTTTAAATCTTAACTAACCAAAAAGCTTTTTTTTTTTTGTTTTAAACTTCCTTTGTAATGCCTGGTTTCAGAAATAAGCAATTAAACTTTGTTAAGTAAGAACCACTGTAGTGACAATTGAATACAAGGAGTTCAGGTAATTTTTCTGAGTACTGGATTTTCACTAATTGAGACTTTTTAGGATGAACACAGTGATAAAGTGCTACATTCCATTCTTAAAGTTATAAAGTTATAATATTCCACTGGTGTCCCAGCTTTGAGCATCTCAGTACTGTTAAGGAGTGTTTTTTTTTTCTAACACGAATCACAGTGGCAGAGAAAGTTCAGATCTGTGATGCTTTAAAACAAACTCCCACTGATGTTTTCTCTTTGGACA
>NW_005054349.1:3842119-3868896 GCF_000277835.1 Geospiza fortis | reverse complement strand
ATTCCCTGGAGAATCCCTGGGTAGGGATGATGCTTTGTTAAGGCTGACCTAGAAGAGAGACTGGACAGAGTTAAAGAACAAAGCAGGGATTTACTGAAAGGCCTCAATGGATCCACCTTGGGCAGCACAAGAGCCCAGCCTGGGCTGCACCCAAGATGAACCAAAATGGTCCCAAAATGCACGACTGGGCATGAGATCTCTCACTTTTATAAGTTTTGGTCCATTTGCCTGTTGGAGTTAATTGTCCAATTACAGCTTTAGGTTATGTAGTCCCATCCTTGTTTTTTCGCTCTTCAGCCCACGTTTGTGCTCCTGGGCCTGAGGTTTGGATCATTTGTCCTTGGTCCTCAGCTAGAGAAGGAATTGTTTTGTCTCCCTGCTCTGTGCAGAGAGCTCACCATCCCCTAACAAGAAGTTCAGACTAAAGCAGTGTACACACTAAAACAGCACAGAATCTGAAAAATACAAAAGCTAAAACCTGAGGTGTGAGGGAGATTGTGTTTTGGAATGTCAGAGCCTTTCTGCACATGTCCTGTGTCCCCTGGCAGGTGAGCAGTGCCTGGTGCTGGCGCGGGCACTGCCCCGAGCGTTGCCATGGGCACCAGGTTCTCATCAGCTCCAACAGCTTCATGTATGATTAATGTTAATTGCCCATTTTGCATGGATGGCTTTTTCCCTGCTGCTGAATTGGCTCCTGTTGCCTTTGATGTGGCTGGTGATCCAATGTCCTGCCATGGCCAGACAAGTGATCAGTTTGCCAGCGCCGAAAGGAGACAGAATCAGGTTGCTGCGGGGTCAGGGTTTGCTTCTCTCCTTAAACACTGAAAGGTCAGGCAGAGTTTAACCACCCCTGGCATCTTTGAAACCTTGTAATAAATGCCAAAGCAGGGAGATTATTTTAAGTCCGTGCTGCAACTAAAAATCTGAAGGTATCAGGGAAGAATTCTAACTCGTCAGGATGTTACATTTATTGGTGAATACTTCAAAAAGTACCTTGCACAATCACTAGGGGGTATTTCATGATCTTTGAAGAGACGAAAAATTTTAATTTCTGCTTCCTGTGCCAGTTTCAGGAAAGTAACGAAGATTGAGGGTGTGTGTGTGTTCTATTTTGCTTTTTAAATTGTCATTTTTGTTGTGTTTTTCTTTTTTATTTACGTCTGAGCACTTGCACCACTTACTGCCACTATTAGCAGGGCAGTTTACACAGCGTGTCCTACAGTACTCCAGTATTTCTCCTTTAAGCCTAATAAAATATGTTGCTATTGAAGAAGTCTGTGATACATATGAGAGCTTCCTAAATCACAGGACTAGCATATTTTTGAACCAAATAGCTCCAGCCTCATGAAATCAATAATTAATTTATTAACTGGATCTATTTTGAAAAAAAAAAAAAACAAACACCAAAATCAGCAGTCCTGGCGAGGCTGCCTCCTGCCAATTCATAAATAGTTGATGACAAAAATGAAAAAGTGTAGAAGTAAAATTCAAATCTTAACGATCAAAGTATTGGGTACCTCATCTATCACAGCTTGGAATAAACATATCACAGAAAGTGTCATATCTCATTGACACTGCAAAACATAATGCTTTCCCTTGTTATCTAGCGAGCTGCCAAGGCTACAGAGTTTATAGGCTGCTAAGATAATGTGCTGCTGGTAATCCACTTCACTTGCAGAAATATGAAGTACTGTTGAAATATATTTCTACTTGGTTTATTCTTTGCTCTCCAGAGGGTAGGATGCTATTTCAGTTCCTCTAAAGAAGCTCAGAGAATGAAAAGCAAAACATCAGGATAAATTATGCTAAATGGTGGACTAGACCCCAGAGGAAATCATGCTTCTGTGGTACAGTATTCCTCCATTTATCTTACAAATGTTACATCTAATGTTAATTTTGTAAAGGGAAAGCATTCAAAGGTCCATCTGATCCTTTTAATAATAGTTTTAGTGCTATAGTGTTATTTATCAAATTCCTGCCATCATAACTACTAACTTTCCTAGTTTTGGCAGACCATTCATACAGAAAATATTTTGGGCTACTAATACATAACATTTTATTTCACAAAACACAAATAACCTAGTAATTACACTCCAAAACTTAACAAATAATTGCCAGCAAGCAATTACCATTCAATTAAAGAGTAATTACATGGTTATTTGTGCCCTGTAAAATAAAGCATTACTGAAATCAGTAGTGCAATCAATATTTTAGCAGAAACAGGATGCTGCAGTGATGGACCTTTCAACCTGTGCTGATTAAATTGTCATCCAAATAACAGTTTCCTAGTTAAATCACCACATGTTTATTTGTCTTGATTAATATGCAAATTCTCTTCTGATTCTAGTAAATCTCCTATATTTAAAAGCACAAAAGTAGAGCACTATCATACATCAGCAGTGATGTGCTGCATATTTCCACTGATTAATTCCATTTACAAAGCATTGATGAATTTGTGGATTTTGTGAAATTCGGTTGTCTATAATGAGCATAAAATAGTTACAAAAGACGGAGCTGATCAGTAATTGTAAGAAAATCACAAAAATAAAACATTACTTCATGTATTGACTCAAATTAAAAATCCTTGTGATATCAAGGGAATATATAAAACTTTGAAAGAACAAATAATAAAATTAGCTCTCAACAGGAGTGGAAAATAAAGAAGAAAAGAGACATTAATGAACAATTTCTCAGCATTTTCCTGTATAAATTTCAGCTGTCAAATATACTGCTCAAAATGTAATTTATTCTCTGACAAATTTAATTTCAACCAAAATTTTAAAAATGAACAACATTCAGATTAGTTCATTTTTCTCTTTCAGGAGTTAGTGATTTTGTGGGGTGGAGAGGATGACAGTGATGACTTTAGAACCATGGTGCAAATGCAGCTAAAACCCCAAAACTTCCAGTCGTCCTCACTTTTGTGTAATTGGTGATCCAAGGAGCTTTTAGGTTTGAGAAATGCCAATCAAATGTTAATCAATACTTATTTTATTTAGTAAAAATAATAAATTTCTTGAAGTTATACATGGGAAGCAATATTGTTCTTCTGTTTTAGCCTCCATGGTCTTCACTTGGGATCATAATTTTTGTTTTTTAAAAAGTTTTTAAAAGATACCCATAAACTAGAAGTTTCTGACTGAATTAATATCTACTTTAGATTTGAGTAGTTTTCCATTTACGAAGATCTATTGATGGCAAGTAAAATCTCTACACAAATTTTTTAGACTCTCAAAGAAATACATTTAAAATTGTTTGAAGAGGATTGTTCCTGTTTATACTTCCTTTGTTACCAATGGGGAAAAGATTTTTTCACACTTCTTGAATATGTAACTTCCTTGAATGAGAGAAAGGAAAACGTGAAAAGAAAATGCAGTAAAAGAGCAGGGTGACAAAAAGATGAGCAATAATATTAAATAAAGTTAATATTTATATGCTAATGCTATTAGCATTTATATGCTAATACTTCCATAATCACAAATTATGTCTTACTCTCCCCAAATGATAATTCTGCTTGCCTTGGGTTTACTGTGCAGTGCTTTTCTTATCAATTTTGGCTGAATGTGGAGGTTGCATACATTTTAAATAGGGAAGGTGAAATTTGGTGGATTTCTAGAGCACGTGGGGCAATAAGAGGGGATTTTGGGGGGAATGTTGAGTCACAGAGCAGTGACATTCCATGGCTTGGTGGTGCCAGCAGCACGTTCACTACAGAAAGTAAATCCCATCAAAACCTTACATCTACTGGTCCTTTGTGCATATCTTACTAAAAAACCCAAGACTTTGAGCAGACATTTGTATCCTCTGTGAAATTCCTGGTGTCATGGTTAAACAGAAATGGCAGAAAATCTGTTTGTGGCCCCAGATGGAAGCATTTGGACTCAGATTTGTCACATCCTGAGTTGTGCTGTCCACCCAAGCTAAAGCTGTTGATTCCTGGTGGGTGACACATCTCTGGGAATATCCAGGGAGTCCAGCTGGAATTTTGAGGTGTGTGCTGCAGTGCTGGGGGCTCTGGGATTCCTGTCCTTGCTGGGAGGCAGACACAGGGCACTGGGAACTGCAGAACTCAGCATTGCAGACCCAGACAGGTCCTTGCAGGTGTGCCATGGTCAGCTGGGAGCAGCGTCCAGCTTTTCATTTAAAAGCCGAGATAAAATTAGAGACAAAGGACTTGGGTTTGATTTGAACAGATTCAGCTGGGAACAATTCCATTCAGATTATCATGGCTATAGCTGTCAGCCCTGATTCTGGGCCCTAGGAGTTCCTGATTTACAGGAGTACTCACTAAAGGGCTTTCACTAGGGTAGGAGGACACTTCTTGTTCTTCAGTCCATCAGCCCCTTCCCCAGGAGGACACCAAGACAGCAATCCCCAATCCCAGAGACACCAAGTGCTGAGTTTTCCCAGTGGAACTTGCCTTGCCTGTGTGAGGGAGGATATAAATACAGGATATAAATACTTCCAGGGCCCTGGAAGGGAATGGAGTAAGCTTTTTATGTGAACTCCTCCTCCTTCATCTCTTGGGCTTTCCATGTGGGTCAGAGCTCAGGCACAGGTGTCACATTGAGGTGTGGAGACACCTTAAGCTGTGCTCTGCTCCACCTGTGGGCCATGGATGGTCAGAGCCATCAATGTGAGTTCCTGTCGGGGCAAAAACTGCAGAACCAGGGCTGAAACTCCCCCCTCCTCGTCCTCTGAAAACACAAATCACGACTAAAAAGTCTCTTTGTAAAATCTTCTAAAGCTGTTTGTTGCGTTTTGAAAATGTTTTTCTTAGATTAATACCAACATACGGAGTTTTCTTCTAAAGATTTGTGAGTATTTGAGCTCAGGAGAAAAATGTTTTGTTGTTTTGTTGATTGAGCTCTTCCACTGGAGAAAGCTGCTAATTTTAGCTGGTTTGTAGGTTTTTTTCAGAGACAGTAAGTGCCAGCTAAGCACTTACACATGCCTGTGGATTACAGGCTCCTTAATTCAAAAGAACAATGATTCCTGTTTGTTCAAAACCCCCACGTATCAACATAACGCTGTCTGTTAGAAATTTTGTTGTGCAGGGGATGATTTCAGCAGGTGATTTTAATAGAGAATGCATGTGTGCATCAGACTTCCCCTGGAAATCAAATGCTCTTATTTTAGGTTTACATTATTACAGCCCAGCAGTTCTTGTAGCAAGCTTTACTGCACAGCCATCATAGTATGATAAACAACTGAAAGCATCAAAAAGAAAAATGGAAAAAACACTGAATAAAATGAAATTCAAAATGGACAAACCCGAAGCTAAAAAGAGGGGGGAATGGTTTTATAGAGATAAAATAGTGAACCAAAAAAATGATTTTGTGCTACTTTGATGTACAGAAAAACAAAATAACACTAGCATGGTGTGAAAAATGAACAGGTTAATGGTACCTCTGTGGAGTGCTGCTGGAAGTTTTCTTCATTTAAATGCAGAGTTTGTCATGCATTGATGGAGGGCTTTGCCACTGTAACTTGATAGAGTGAAGTTTAACTTAAATTTCTTTGTGAACTAGAAGTCATTTTGGAAATGCTTTCTATTCAAACCTCATTCATTGTTGCAGCTTAGTTATTTTATACAGTGTTTCACTCTGTGTTGTCAAAAGCTCTATTATTCAACAGAGTAAAATCTGTTATGACCAGAGAGAAGCAGCAATACTTTTCCAAACATGAGGAGGTTGCATTTGTATTAGATGGCTTGAGGAAGAGTCGATTCAAATGGTTTTTTTGGCCTGTAAATCTGTGTTATGATGGCAGTGGAGGATGGGGACAGGTACACACACTGATGTAAGGGGTGAAGGTGATAGCTGAGAACAAGAGTTCAATGGAACCAGTCTGTGAAGGGGCCTCTGACATTTTGGACTAAAACCTGCACTGATAGTCCACAAACTGGTGAGTTTTTTGGCAGGTTGGGCTAACACTTGATCTGTGGTAGTTAAACCCAGCAGTCAGCCTATGAAGGTAAGTGGTGAGCTTTGCTGCCTTCAGGAGGAGGCAGGTGCCTGCCATGGTCCACAGCAGGGTTGGAGGTGATGCATTCAGGGCTTCAACTCCTCATCTCCTCAGGACATCAGAGCCTGTAATTTTCTGTGTTCCAGGTACATGGCAGAGACTGTGGAGCAGTCGCTGCTATAACCCTCTCCACTGAGCCCCTGTGAGGTGATGGAATCCTTGGATAATGGAAAACCTTACTCCTGGCTCATGTGACACCCATGCAGTTCTTCCCTCTTTAACCAAGCCATTTCTCCCTTTTTTTGTTTTTCCGTCCTGGGCAGGAACTCCTAATATTTACTGTCTCGTATCGCTGACGGTTCACGTATTTCATACAAATCGATGCTGTGTGTGGGAAGCAAACATTTCCCCAAGAAAACCTTGTTTTCATGTGTGCTCTTGTGCCAGCAGCTCCCGCCCAGGCCGACCCCCCAAGCGCTCGCTGGGAGTGGCGATCCAGGAGAACGCGCGGCTGCTGCCCCACGGAGTGCCCGGCCTCCTGTCGCCCGGCCTCATCTCCCCAACAGGTAATAAACCCCAGCCGGTGATCAGCCTCATCTCCTCATCCCGCACAGCAGTTAAAATAAACTAATATTGATCTAACTGCCTTGTCCTTCAGGGCTTTTGCAGGCTTTACCAGAGGTTACGTTATTGGATTTTTTTTTTTTTTTTTTTTTTGAGCATTCATGAAAACTCTGTTTTGCTGCTGCAGTGACTGAAAATGTAATGGATTTGTAATTTAGTTCTTTATTAATTGTAATTTCCTTACAGGAAATTCCATTAAATGTGTTATTTTAGTAAAAGAAAAAAAAAAAAACCCACAAAAAAACTAAGCCAACCTGAGAAGCTGAACTATTGTCTGGGAGGCCTGTAAGAGGCATTTCTTGCTTTGAAATGCATGTGTGTTTTAGTTCTCGTGGGATCTGAGCAGCGTGGCTAATGCCTGGTGTATTGTAACCCCATTAATGTCTGCTGGGGAGAGACAGAGATGCTTGTAGGAATTACAGAAGGAACACTTGAAAAGCAGATAAGTCCACGTTGCCACAGTGCATTGTGCTTTAATAATCTGCTTTCAGTATCATAAAGTGAAAAATCAAGCATGAAAATATGTGGAATTATAAACATAATTTAATGCATAGTATTTAATTTCACTTCATTAATTTATTAATAGAGTTTAAATTAAATCTTGTGCTATCCTGATGAGTGTTTTAATTTTTTATTAATTGCTGTGTGCTAAAGGTAAGTTGATTTTCATAATAAAGCTATATTCACAGGCTGTATTCATAAAAGTAATTGCTTACAAATTCAACAGGCTTAGCAGTTTTAGGATTGCTATTAAAGTCCAGTCTAAATAAACTGTAACTCCCTAATAGCCAAACACAGTGAAGTTTTTAGGAGAACACAAAGTCGTAGAATATGTAGCAGGAAAAGCAGAATTAAAAATCCTTGCTGGGAGTGGAGTGCCATCTCTCCTGATCTCACAGGTCACTCTGCTTGCAGAACCTGTGCACTGCAACTGAGGGACACAGAGAGAGCCTTGATTCCCCTGGTGTCCCAGGGATGTCACAGGGAACCTTTTCTGTGGAAAGAGGGAAAGAATGTTCCTAAACAATATTTACAGCAGCCCCAGCTGGAGCAGTTACCAAAGTATGAAAGGGCTTGGCCAGAGCCACGTGCCACAGCTGGGCTGCTGCAGCTTCAGGCACTGCTCATGTTTGTGACAGGGGTCCAGAACTATGATTTCCCTCCTGTAGTTCATAAATGAAAGGTTTTTAGTATCTCTGCCGTGTTCTCAGCTCAGGAATTCCATGGATTCTTGTTCATGTTACTACTGATAGACAGGAAGGCACAAGAGCCTCTTGCATTGATCAGTTCTTCTCTGAATTCCAGAATATTCCAAGTTACTTTTCCGCTCTGTATGTGTATGTGTTTGCAAATAGGACACCGGATCACACAGACTGCCATGCTGCCTCAAACTGGGAAATATTTTAGGACGTGGCGTGTTGGGGGTGCACAGTGAAGCACCTCAGACACATTCCGTGTCTCACAGATATTTTGAGTAGCACACAGTTTGAGTCGAAGATGATGAATTTCCAGGCTGTTGGGAGTTGTCTGGAGCCTGGAGTGTGAGTGGGCTCCATCTCCTGTGTTTGGCACAGGGGGGAAGGTGTGTCTGGGGGTGTCTGTCGGGGCAGCCACCTCCCTGACCCCGGGAAAACCTTGGGGAGTCCCAGACAAAGTGCCCGGAGCAGCTGAGGGGGCTTTGGGAGCAGCTTGGAGGGGGAAATGCCCATTTCAGAGTGGTGGTGCCACCAGGGCTGCACACAAGGAGGGTCCCTGTGGCTGAGGTGGCCCCAAGAGCAGCAGGACAGCTCCTGAGCCCTGTCACTTGGGACCACAGCTCTGTCACTCAGGGTCACAGCTCCCCAGGGCTCCTGGGGCTCATGTTGTTCCTAAGGGAAGAGCTGGGGGAGCTGCTGGGCAAGCAAAGGTGCCCAAAGAGCCTCTCGTGAACTCCCCAGGGATCTGAGCAGTCCTGGCTCTGGATGGAGCCCCCATGAGCTGCATCTGTACCTCTTTACACTGAGATTTCTCATTGCTTTGCCTGCAATACTTTGGGATTGGGTTCTTTCCTTTGGCCGAAATAAGGACAAAATGGGTTTTAACACTTGTCACACAGAACAGAGGTTTTTCTTCCAGATTTCCAAATGGTGGACAATAGACTGGAATAAAAGCTGCTCCCAGCTCCCTTGTGAATGTTTGGGTGGCTGTGGGAGGGGAGCAGGACCCAGGACTGAGATATTTTGCAGCATGGCAGGGTTGGATCCATCCCTTCCAGAAGAGCAGAGGCTGATAGGGAGGCAAGACAGAGCTTTTACATCTTGAGCACTTCTCTGGTTACCTGCCCCCTGTAACTGCAGTGTAATTGCCTGAAGCATTTCCTCTGGATGTCTTCTTGTCCTTGATAATCCTTGTGTCTGATCTTGCCTATTGTTCCTACAGCACGGATATGCAGATGTTAATGTTAGTCTGCCTACATTATTCTAATTAAAAAAAAAACCAAAACAACAACAACTCTCCTTATGTGGCTCCCTCATTTGCCATGTCCAGCTTAGTTGTTTTCTTCTATTTAGTAACAGGCTCCCCATCAGGCAATGCAGCATGATTCACCCAGCATTGCATTTTTTCATTTTTACCCCCTCTCCAGGCTGCTGTCAAGGTGCAGTGGAGGCAGTGGGGTCCAGGCTGGCTCTGCTTAGATGGATGGGTCTCGAGTTGTGGCTGCAGAGCTGGCAGCTCTGTCTGGAGGGGGTATTACACACTGATGATTGGTAACTTCCTGCAGACTCCGACGAGCCATCTGTGTTTCCACTCCTTGAAATGTGCTGTTATTTTCATCACCCATTTGGTTTGTGTCAGCTCGGTTTACATGGTCATTTTCACATAATAAACAGGTAGTTAAATTAGGCACGCTGCATTTCCCAGTGTGGAGGGGATTTTTTTGACCTCTTGGCACAGCCAGCTCCATCTCCTCTTAGACCTAAGGAACTTGTGAAGGAGCTGCAAGTGAAGCCTTGACCTTTTTAAATGTTTGTAGGTACTTTGCACCTTGAGGGAATGGGAATATTTGGGTTAATCTGGGTGAGTGCTGTGCCTGAGAAGGATGAGGTGGTGTGTGTGGGATGGCCACCCCTGGGGAGGGCTGAGGAGGCACAGGAACCCTGCCCTGGCTGCATCCTGGAGTAAGCACTGTCCAGTTTATGTTAACTTAGGAGAAAGTGCTTTCCTTTTTGTATTGGTGTAGGAAATGTGGGGATCAGCGTGGTGCCCCTGCCTGCTGTGAGGGCAGAGCTAAAATCCTGTGTGTCACAGAGGGATGGTCATCAAAGGCTCAGTCCTTCAAACAATGCCGTGGGATGAAGTGACATGAACAAAAAAAGGGCTTTATCTCCTACTAATGTACAAGTCTTTATCATCAGTGTATCTTAACAAGGCAGCTGGGACTTATCTGGGGAATAGATTCTCAAGGAAGTTTTGGGGTCTGAAGCATTAGTTTGCTGTGTGGAGAGAAGCTGAAATCTGTTGCATGATTGAAGCCAGTGGTTCAGCAAACTGTCCATATGGAATGAAGCTGAAAGAGTGGCTGGATCTTTTGATAGTTATCTGTGCAACTCCAGTCCTCCTTCCCCTCATTTCGGTTGTCCTCAGAAAAGGTTAGAAAACCACTCTGCCTTCATGGCAATTTTTCTCTGCTCACTCTGTAGAATGGCTGCCATTATTTCAATAAAAACATTTTGGGGACTGCTTCATTTTGTCTTCAAGGTATTGTAGAGGGTGGCTCATGGAAGAAATGATCCTGTCTATAGAACTTAGTGAGATGGTGGTACAGGGCGCTCAGCAGCTGCGTGGGGCAGTTTTTGGGGCAGTGGGATCTCTGTGAGTGCCCATGGCTGTGTCCTGCAGCTGGAGCTGGCAGTCCTGGGAGGGTCAGGGTGATGGCACGAGCCTGTTTGGAGCATCCCTGTTGGCTTTTTCTGGGCTGTGCTGCCCCGAGCTGTGGCAGCCTGGCAGGGGACAGCTGGGGGGTCAGCAGAGGGATCACAGGGAGGATTCAGGGCTGGGGGGTCAGCAGAGGGATCACAGGGAGGATTCAGGGCTGGGGGGTCAGCAGAGGGATCACAGGGAGGATTTAGGGCTGGGGGGTCAGCAGAGGGATCACAGGGAGGATTTAGGGCTGGGAGCTGCTGAGGGCTCAGCACAGGGATGGCAGGAAGCCTGGCTGGTGGGGAGACAGGTGAGAAGAGGAAAAAAAGGCATTTTCAAGTGGGTACTCAGACAGAAGCAAACCACCTGCATTTCCAGTGTGTAAGATAAACTGCTGTTTTCATTATCAGCTACATTAGTTTCACTCCTCTTGAAGTGATTCTTCTTTTATTTCATAAGCAGTTAAAATAGACTGTCTAAGCTCTGTCTAGAGTTTTTAAGAATGCAGTGTTTAAAATATTGACTCATTTGTACAGATACAAATACTTTTTTTCAGAACAGTTTTGTCTTATTAATAGTTTAAAGAATCTGTTGTGAACTTAATAGTTTCAGGTAATTAATAATTCAGTGGAGTTAATATTTTAATAGCTGCACCAAGTCGCATCATTGTGGGACTCAAATAGAGCAGCTCACAGGATCTGGTAACTTCTTGTGTTCCTTCAGCAGCAACAGCAGCAGCCACTCAGTCTTTGTACAGCAAAGGGGGGATAGAACAGGATTTTCTGCAGTCTTTGGAATTTTGATGTGGTATCTCTGTGGTAGAGCAGTGAAGGAGCCTGGAGGCTTTTGGGGTCTCTGGTGCCCAGTTGTGTTTATCCAGGTGGGCACACATCAGCCAGCACAGCCTATGGCAGCTCCTGCTGCCAGCAATCCCACAGACCCTTGCCCCACTTGTTAATTTGACTGAGCATTTCTGTGTGTTTACATCCCATTTCTGTGGCTCATTTCGCTGTTTACAATTACCCTTTTTTTCCTTGTGGTTTTTTTTTCCCTTTTTTTTACTGTTGTCATACGTATTTGAAAGTTCCATTTATAATGAGAAGCATATGCAGAACTTTGTCACTGTTGGCATTACCTGGCTTGGTAGAAATTATTATTTTTAATCAAAGGCAAACACGCTGATTAAGGATGCCACAACACTCCTCTGCCTATGGGGAACATTAACAGTTTATAAATTGTTCTTGGTGACAATTCAGTAGTGAATTACTTTGATATATATGGCTAATAAATTAATATGATTAAGTTAATGAGTAGTACAAGTGTTGCCAAACTCCACTCGTCGGGCTTTTAATGCTGCTCCACATTTGCAGCTCGAGCTTCCCCCTGTGGTGAGAGGATCAGTGCTACCTACGCACTGTCATTGTGATAAATG
The DNA here is from genome assembly GCF_000277835.1 of Geospiza fortis. Lineage (NCBI taxonomy): Eukaryota > Metazoa > Chordata > Aves > Passeriformes > Thraupidae > Geospiza > Geospiza fortis. Next base: position 3,856,973 of record NW_005054349.1, on the reverse strand, counting down.
GCATATCCCACAGTGCCCTGCACTCCATCTGCTGTGTCCCCAAAATGAGAAATATTTTATACAAATCACACACTCAGAAGCTCAAAGGACTGTGGAAAGATCTATTTTTTCAAACAATAATAAAAATGCATACGTCTCTTTAGCAACTCTTCATTTTTACTGTCATAATGAATGCAGATAGATTTGGGAAATGAAAGCTGGTGTGAGTTACATAGGAAAGTTATCCACTGCTCAGTAAAGCTGACAAATAAGTTACATGTGCGCTCTTTCATTTGATCATGAAATGTTCTTAGATAAAAAATGATGTTAGAACATCTATTTAACTGGATTTTAAAATTAAAGACCATGTGTGCAGCATGATTGAGCACCACCCATCTCATGCCAGCAGATTTCTGTGCTGAAGGGAGCCTGAATTGGAGTGAATGAGGAATGCAGGATCATATCATTACTCTTTTAATACAGCCATTCACTAGAGTTCTGATAATCTCAGAACTATACTTGGTGAGTGTGAGTCACTCAGTTCCTCTCTTTCCTTTTCTAATACTATCTTTCTTCAAGGATCCATTTTCAGTGTCTGCTCTGTCAGGTGGGACATTACGTTTTTGACAAATGAATAGCTAAAGCTGTTGAGATTTTGCTGAATGGTTAACCTTGTTGTAAATTTAATTTACACTTAGCCTCAGCTACTAATTACTGTCCGAGAAGTGTGAAACTCAGCAATGTACTTCGATTTTTATGCATTTGTAAAAATTTTTTTTTGAAAATTAATCCTACTGAGTTCCTACATCTTTAAGGAAAACAAAGTTCAGTCAGGGTGGTCACACTGAGAGAATTAAGCCTGTATCATCTTGACACTCAGGGTAGGGCTGCACTGAGCTTGCCTTGATTTGCAGGTGGAAGGGAAGCATTTGAAGAAGTTGGCTGGAGCGTCACAGAGTTAGCAAAACCAGTGAGTTTTCATCTCTCTGTTTCTGGCATCCATGGCATTATTTTTCAGCAGCTTTCCTGGTAGTCTCCTGTCCATGGCACTCAGGTCTGGAGTGATCATAAAGCCTCTCTTCTTCTCTTGTCTTCAGCTGACTTTGAAACCTTTTTTAACTCCTTTAAGTTATTGTTAAGAAGTGACTTGAAGTCACAAATAGCATCAGGAGGTGTGAAGGATTTGCCTTCATTCAGCACTCCCTTTTTTCTGGAGGACTGTTTTGGCAATAACACTGTTATAATTTAATTGGTTTTGTTAGGTTTTATTTTCCTTTACAGTAACTTTTGATAAAGTTGAACAAATAATTACCAGTATCACAAACAAGTATAGTTAAATGCATCTCGTTGTGTTTGATTCCCACACTGACTGCATTTTGTGTATCCAGCAAGATTTCAAGACTTGTTAAACTCAAGTTATCTAAATTTTTAGTTCTGTGACCTCAAACTTAGTAGGTACAATTTTATCTGGAAGGATAATACACCTCTGGTTGCAGAAAAATACTGGTCCATCATCTACTTGCAATGCTAAAGGCTGCTATATTTATAGAAATAATATTCTCTTGAAATGCAGCATTCAGACCTGCATTAGATTGGAGTAGTGTGGCTTCCTAAAGGAAAGCTTCATAAAGCTGTATTTTAACAAAATTCTTGATATAACAACACTGGTGAAGTTATGCAGGAAAAAGGAGAGAATAAATCTCACTGGATTAAAAAATAAACATAAAGTGTACTTAAAAATCCAGGTGGTTCCATAGTTCTGGCCAGGTATTGAGTGCTTCCATTGTCATTTTAAATATGTTTGTGTTCTGGTCCTTGTCCCATAGACGTGGAAAATGCTTCAGTGTGATTTAAGATCAGCAAACGAATGATTGATTTGGTTTGGATTACTTGGTGTTTTAAACACAAGTGTTTTCCTTAATCAAGTCTTAACCACAAGTGTTTTCCTGCTCCCCAGAGTTTTGGAGAAGAGGTTCTGTGAGGATGCTTTGCAAAGGATGCAGTCAGTGCCTGATCCCAGGGTCCCACCCTGGCTGCACTGGTGTCTCCTCCTGCACAGGAACAATGTGCTCTTCCCTCAGCCCTCCCCAAGCAATAAAAGTTGTGCCAAGGGCTGGCAACAAATTAGAATTTGTGGTGAACAGGAAACATCTCTTTCTGAGCAGTCTGGGGAGGTGCACATTTTTATTTGGAAGAGAGAATAACTGAAACTGATTGATTGCCTGATCACTCTCAATAAGTGAGGTTGCAGTAGGATTTCACTGGAAATGTGTTTGTGTTGTATAAACTGTTTTAGTTGCGCAGTTTTATAAAGGTTGCATAGTTGCATAGTTTAGTTGTATAAACTGTTTTATCACAGGGAACATTAATTGGTGTAAAGCAAAACAAGCAGATTAATGAGTGTAGTATTTATTGTGCACCATCCTTTCCTGAACAGAAGAGCCTCTGGGTTTGCTGGTGGCAGCTGCTGTTGCTGATCCTCTCTGGAAGATAAATGTAGGGCTGCAGTTCTGGAGGATTCAATCTAGAAACCAAATTCATGCTGAAAATCCTTTGCAAAAAATTAGAAATTCCTCCAGCTACCAGCCTCCTGTGACTTGAATATGAAAAGCTGCACTTCAGAAAGAGAAGCATTTTATATAATACATGTCTGAATATAAATGACAGACTTTTTATTAGGAAAAGAAAGCCTTTATTAAAATATAATGATCTACATTGTTTTTATGTAATCTAATGAATTACATTAAAGGCCTGAGAAATGAGCTGGAAAAGGTAGAGTACTCTCCCATGAAAGCAAGCTATGATAACCTTTTTGTAATTCTTTAACATGTTGAAAGAGTATTTCTACACAGACTTATTAAATTAAGCAAGGTCACCTTTTCATTTTATTAACAGAATTAGTTTCCCAGATCATGGACTTTGATTCTGAAAAATGTAGATGAATCATGCACTAACATATGTCAAGTAGAAAATTGGTTGTAAAATGATAAATCATTTTGATGCACATTACATCTTTGTTTTTACTGTTGAACAATTGTAAAAAAATGAAATGCTTAATTGCTGGGGTTTTTTTGCATTTGCATACTGACTGGATGTGCTTTAATAATAATATTATTATTTCTAAGTGGATTATCTCTCCTGACTGGGGCAGTCTCAATCCAATATTTGCATAAAAAGAAGAAAATATTCTCTTCAGTAGCAATGTAACATTTTGTTCCTTTGACATGCAGTACACAGTCATTACCCTGAAAGGTTAGCTGTAAATAATAACCAGTGAAACTGAGCATATGCCTAAAGATGAGCACATATATTACATTTACCAGTCTGACCCCAGTTCAGCAAAGCAGGAATAAAACTGACATCATGTCATGCAAGTTGTTTAGATGTGTTCCCAAATCTCTGCCTGTATATTACAGTCTTTTTATATAAGATGTGTGAGGAGGACAATTACATTTAATGGATGTTTCATAAATTTATTGTAAAATCTGCTGTAATTGTTCATAAAGAATTTCATAATCATTCCTAATTAAGAAAAAAAATGTCATATATATTTCTAGTGCCTTGCAATGGCTTTATTTTTTCTGTCTTTGCCTTTGTCACTTCCTTTGTTAAAAAAGCAGCAAAGCACAGGCCCTTTGCTGGGATATGCAGCAGAATTGGGAGAACATCCCAGCAGTAGCCCCAAACTCTCTGTAAACAGGGGAGTGAATGGAACAGGTAATTTTCATGGTGCTTGTGTGGTTTCACATGTAAAAAGGCAGATGTGCAGCTATAGCTGGGTCTCACACGAGCAAGAAGCCTGGTCCTGGTCCTTGGCTTGGCCCTGGCAGTCACAGAGCAGGTGACTTCATTACACTGAAATCAGGCAGAAAATGTCCTTTTCTGGCCACTCGAGTGAATCAGTCAAATTATCGAGTGGCAAAACTAATTCTGTGCCTTGGGCCATCAGAGCTGCCACTTCCTATAAGTCAAGCCTTCCCTTAGTGTGAAATTGTTTTTTATTTTATTCTCTTTCATTTATTATGCTTATTTCAGCTCGTCCACTCGGTGAATGTGAATTGCCCAGCACACCAAAGCTGTTTCAGATGTGCAGCCTCCTCGTGCCTGGCTGGTGAAACAGGACTGGTTTCCTTTTAAAGAACTCCTGATCTCTTATGATCTTTACATTTAAAGTAATAGTTCACTTTTTCAGATGAGAACTCAAATGAGGAGAAGAGTTTGAATATGGTTTTAAATTAACTAAAAGTGCATATGGCTGAGCTCTTCTTTTAAAAGCACTTACAATTCAGATGGGTCACATTTTTAAGAACTAGAAATATATCTACAGTGAATTGTAGGCCATTAAGTACTAGGTAATTTGAATGACTTTGACAGAAAAAATACTCCTTTGGAAAGCACTGAATATTGTTTTCCAGCAGTAAAATATTGCCTTCAATTCTGCCAGAAACAGAGCTGAGATGTGCTGAAAGCACTCATACAGGTGATATACCCTAGGCAGTAATTGGGTGTATAATTCTGTCCAAATGGCAATCCCTCATCTGACTGTGCCCTCTGGTACACAGCATTAACATCTTCCAATAAAAGAAGAGCAAAACATATGGAGGATTTTATTTCAAGCAAAGAAAAATCAAAAAGAATAATGAGGATAAAAAGCAAAGTGCCTGTGGTGATGGGCAAGGCAAGTTGCAGGGGAGATGCTGCAGCAGAGTGCTTCAGAACAGCAGAGCAAAACCAGCCTGGAGGCACCTCCCCGAGGCACCCAGATACAGCTTCCCGTGGGTGCAGGGCAGATCTGGGAGATGCACATGTAAAAGATGCTAAAACAAAGAGGCAGCGTGCAGGAGAGAGCAGGGAGATTGCCCGAGCTCTTGCTCCCACAGGGCTGGGAGCTGATGGGTGGAAGGAAGGAGAAAGAAAGGGAAGTTGAAAGGCTCACACTGTGATGGAGATGGATGCCTTGCTGACAGTGTCAGAGCAACAGCTGCTAAATCCAGGAGGCACTTGAAAGAGCCTCTCCATTTTGTTAGGTGTGGAAGTCAAGAGGTTATTTGGGCTAAGAACACCCTATTATTCAAATCCAGCTGACCCAGGCAAGTTTGCCATCTCGCAGTGGGAATTCAGAGGGCTCTGCCCTGGTGGGTTCAGTGCCTCCCTTCCTGTGGACTCCTGTGTAATACATGGATATATTGATCTCAAGTTTTTTTCCTGAAATTCATTGGATTAGTCAGTGTAAAGCTTTAGAAGGCTGTTTGGTGTTTGTAGCTGGGTTAGATTGCTGAAAACTTGTCAGCAAAATCTCTTATTCAAACCTGTTAAATGTCAAGGAAATGCACCACAAATTGTTTTGGCCTTCCTGTTTTGGAACTGGTTCATTACAAATTTTAATTACAGATAATATTTCTTCAGAGTAGCTTATCATTCTACATTAGCTAAGCATGAGTCCTAATCCTGTTGAGAATTTGTGTTCATTTTTGGGACGTTTTCACTGTAGATGGCACTCAGGAAAATATCCTGGGAACAGTTTTTTGCCCATAATAAAATAAATTTGGTTTGTGTAAAAAGAGTTTAGACACAGGTGTCTAAAAGGAGTTATCAATATTAATTTCATCAAGCAGTTGGAATAAAATAGAATAATTTCCTCTTAGTTTTTATATTAAATCTTAGATTAAAAATGAAGGTTTTTCTGAAGTGCAGAATGGATGCAATGTTGGTTGATCTTGGTTTAACTGGGACTCTGAAGATTCATGAGTTAAATTGATGAGATGGAGTAGGTTGGCACTGATCTTGCCAGTCCAGACTTGTAACCATGTCAGTATTGACTACAGGTGGAGCAGTCTGTGTTTGCCCATTTCTGCACATTTAGAAGAAATACCAAGAGCTGCTGATGCTTTCCTGCTGGTTGGGTCATTTTCTGGTAGAGGCTGTGAACTTGTGGTGTGGCTAAACCTTCCCTCAGTGTCTCCTACATCCACTGGAATGTCTTATTTTCTCTATTTATTTGTCATTCTTTGCTGGGAATTTCACTGGAGGCAATTAGCTATGCACTGTATGTAGTAATCAGATTAACTCCTGATTTTTCCTTTAGATAGGAATGTCTTGGTTTCTCAGTTTGAGCCATTCATTGTGTTCTGTGCTGAACAATGTCTTGAAGTGAAAGGGAATTGAAATATCTTCTCTGGTTTAGTTTTAATGTTGCTTAATGGATGAAGGAAGATGAAAGGCAGCCTCTTCCCCAGGGTTAGTTAACACTGGAACCTAATTAAGGGATCTGAGATTTTTTTTTTTTTAACTAGTTTCAAAAAGTGAGAATGTTAAAGGCATTCCCAGGTGCCTGGCTCCTGGCACAGGGATGGGCTGGGGACTCACTTGGCATCTTCTGGTTCCCATCGTGCCATTTCTGTGTGTCTGCGTTTGAGTGGCAGCTGTCTGTCATCCTGCTTCCACTCCCCAGAATGATGCCAGCCCTTGGATGATGCCATGTGGGGCCTGACAAGGTTGATTAGTCAATAGATATGAAATATTTAGATGGTGGAAAATGTGTGTAGTACAGTGAGGCCATGATTATTAGTCATGTCTTTAAAAAATCTTGCACTCAATTTCAGGGCATTCCGCCCACAGGAGAAGAGTGAGAGCAGATTTTTGCAGTGAAATTGCAGAGAACTGTGGAAGATAATTTGAAGTTGCAGTCCCTCAACATTTGTATTCTATTTGGGATGTCACTTCCAGTAAGCTTTTTAGAAATGAAGCGGTAGAAATGGAAAAGTTTCAGCAAATATTAAATTTAACAATGAAGACTTTTGTTCTTCATTAAAACATTTCCTGATGTTTCCCGATAGATTTTCATCTAAACACTTGCTAATCCCAGAGCTCTGACAGGCAAGGCCTGCTGAATTAGGCCAACTTCTGCTACAAATAGCTGCTGCACATGAAACAGTAATCATTGCTTTCCAGTCTATTATTAGATTGACTTCATAGGGATTGCTTTTTTCTCCTGTGAGTTGATGCATAAATGACATGCTTTACCCTCCAATAAATCTAACAGCAGAGTGGCTCTGACATGATGTTCATACCCCTTAGTCCCATGACAGATTATTTTTGATGGCTGCAGAAGTTTACAGCAGCTTGAAACCATTAGAATTTAAAGGCATCATTGAAATTTTACAGCGTACCTGCCTCAGACACAACAGGGCTGGGGCTGCTGTCGCCGCCTGTCACGGGAGCCCTTCCTGCCTGGGCTGATCCCCAGCTGTCCTGGAGAGGGGAAACTCTCCTGCAGCTCCTCAGAGAACCTGTCCTTCTGTGCATCCTCCCCCTGTGCCTGAAACTCCACCTGGAGACAGTCCCAAACACAGGCAGAGCATTGGGCACAGACAGTGAACCTGCTGAGACATTTCAGCCTTTCCTTCTTGTTACCCTCTTTAAACATTTTTATATTGTTAGTGGTCCCTTTATTCTCAGCTTCTGAGTATTGTTAAATTCAGTTTTAGTAGTGTATATGTGCTTTTAATAGAGTTCTTTTTTCCAGTTTTAAGGAGTTCAGTTTTTTTTCCTGATGAAACAGGAATTAAGTTTGCAAAGCTCAGGACCCCTACAAATCCTTCACAAGGAGGAAATTTCTATTACAGAGAGAAATCCGAGGTGTTTGCTGACATTTGTATCTCATGTGAATGAATGGCTGGTTTTAGCTCTGGTTCTAAGCTCTGATTACCTTTTGTTTCATACATCTGTCTAATATTTGCTGCTCTTAGACAGAAACACAACTATAAAATTGCTGTCTGACTATAAAATTGCTGTCTGACTTAGTAGGAAGATCTGTGCTGATTTCCACTGATCCGTGTGTGTGTTTGTAGGTACCTAAAAAGGATCCTATCAAATTGAGCTCTACAGATTGCCGTAAATCTCTCAATAGGTTTCTCTTCTATGAAGTTTGTAAGAAAAGAAATGAAAACTTTTCCATCTAAGAGCCCTGGTTTTGTATTCTGGACGGGGTGATGGAGCCTGCTTGTGTTCCTGACTTCTGTCCTGTAATAGTTATGTCAGGCAGGTTGGTGTGGAATAGAGAGCTAATCTCAACACAGATCTGCTGTAGCCTGACAGGTTTAGATTTGACAAATATCCTTTCTAGGGAATGCCATTATGGAGTATAAAATACAAAGATATTACAGATGGCACATATTGCTGATAGATAAACAGGAAATTCTCCAAAGAAATCTTTCAGGTATTTGCTCTAATTAGGTTACTCTATTTTCTTTAAAAAATCAACAAAAGAGATGTTGAAAAGTTACGTGGACTGAATCCCTTAGTAAGGTGGGTTTGGAAATGGGTTCTAGTTCTGCTCTGTTGTGGTCACAAGCTCCCTTTTTCTGAGCATTCTTTACCATAAGTGTCCTTTCCTGTTTAAGAACACAGAATATGAAGTGACAAAAAGATTTATTTGTGGAAATCTTAAGCCCTATGGATTTATACATCAGTGTTTAATATTATATTCTAGTCTTTCTGGAAATAAAACTGATTTTGTTAGGGTAAAATATTTATGCCATAAGAGGAGGATAATTAAAAAAGGTATTGAGAAGGTATTTGGAGTTTCCAAATGTGAACTTTAACTGCAGAACCTCGAGCATTAAAAGCTACTTGTTAGATCAGGGAAGATAATTAATACTTTATGTACTCAAGTAGGAATTAAATTTGGTCTTACCAGAACACCTTGAAATTTGATTTCAGGTGTTCAAAGCATTTTTGACCAGGGTTTGCGTCTCTTCTCTGTGACATTGTTCTCCTGAGTTCCCTGAGCTGCCTGAGCTCAGTGTGTGGTCACTGCTGGGACAGTCCTGCAGGAAAGGCTGAGTGGGTTTTGGGGCTGGGCTCATTTATGTCTGCAGCAGCGACCTCTGCTCTTGCTCTCAGCATGGATATTCCTACATATTTTGTGATCTTCAGTGTTATAAATGATGATGAAATGGTGATCACTTGGGCTCTGTCTCACAGAACCTTCTGCAGATGAAATAGAGGCTGCTGACAGCACAGGGAACCATACAATTTCAGAATTAGGCCATTTTTCTTCTGACTGGGAGAGTCAGAAGTGAAGGGACCCAAGGCTTAATCCACTGTTTATATCCACACGTAACCCCACAACATGTGGATTAAATCTTCCCTGCACCTGTAGTATAACATTTTCCTCATGCTGAGGAGTAATACCTTAACTAAAACCACCTCAGCTTTCTGGTGGCTTCAAAGACATGAAAAACCCCAGTCAGGATGAAAGCGTTTTATTGTTTGTAATTTTTAGCATAGCTCATATTAAATGTAATAACTGATGAGTTTAGGAGGATAATCTGTTGCCATATGCAAGAACCATGCTCCATAAGTTATATACATTTTTAGGAACTGTTAACTTTTATAGAATTTGCTGCAACAAATCATTCTGGGAATGCTGTGTACTTGTGTTTTCAATTGAGGCTCTAACATTTGGTTGAAGTATCTTCTCTACTTCTATCATCTCATAATTTCCTTCAGAGCAACGAGAGAACAATCTGCATGTTGGGTGGGAGGATGAGGGAATGCTAATTGAAACCATGTAATAAAAAGGTAATTTAGCAAAACTATTAGTTTTTGGTTTTTTACTATTTTAAACCTATTATTTTTAAAATTACATCTGTATTAAAAAGGCTGTAAAACTCCACTCCATGTCAGCACATTGCATCTTAATTCTCATTTTCCTTTGCATGAATAATAAAATCTTTATAAATTGAGAACCAAAATTAATTGAATAAACTTCAGTTGAACATTTTTATGTTAATGTTTGGATTAAAAAAAAGCCATATTACAGACTTTTTGAAGACCATTTAATGGTTTCTGTCATTGACCACACCTTGAATGCACTATGGGAAAAAAGTGCTGATGGAGGGAAACAAAGCCCAAGAACAAATGTTAATTGGGTTGTGTGTTTATGGCTGGCTTTAGGCTGTGATGGAGTTGCTTACACCCATATCTATTGCCAGATCTTGCTTTTCCAGCCAAACCATGATCAGAAAATGCTCTTTCCAGCCTGGCAGCCAGGGGTTGCACAGTTCAGCACCTGGAGATGGGGCTGGGGGTGACCAGGGAACTTCTCCAGGTCACTTTTGAGCTGAATTGTGTCTTCCATGTCTAATTCCTACAAATCCTTCACAAGGAGGGAATTTCTATTACACAGGGGGGTCTGGTGAGTGGGGACAGCAGTGGTGAGGCTGAGCAGGGGGGCAGAGAGCTCAGGAACCACCTGGCCCTTTCCTGAACCTGCTGGGCCCTTGTGAGTGTGTGTTGGTGTGAATTTGGGTGAACTTGGGTGTGTGTTGGTGTGAATTTGGATGTGTGTTTGTGTGAATTTGAGGTTTTGTGTGTGTGTGAATTTGAGGTTTTGTGTGTGTGTGAATTTGGGCGTGTGTCTATGTGAATTTGAGTGTTTGTGTGAATTTGGGTGAACTTGGGTGTGTGTTGCTGTGAATTTGTTTGTGTGTGTTTGTGTGAATTTAGGTGTGTGTTTGTGTGAATTTGGGTGTGTGTTGGTATGAATTTGAGTATTTGTGTGAATTTAGGTGTGTGTTTGTGTGAATTTGGGTGCGTGTTGGTATGAATTTGAGTATTTGTGTGAATTTAGGTGTGTGTTTGTGTGAATTTGAATGTTTATCTGTGTTTTCATGAATTGGGGTGTGTGTTTGTGTGAACTTGAGTTTTTTTTGTGAATTTGAGTGATTTGAGTGTTTGTGTGTGTGGATTTGTGTGAATTTGGATGTGTGTTTATGTGACTGAGTTTTTGGGTGTGTGAATTTGAGATTTTGTATGTGTTTGTGTGAATTTGGGTGAATTTGAGTGAATTTGGGGATGTGTTTCTGTGAATTTGAGTTTTTGTGAATGTTTGTGTGAATTTGAGCGTTTGTGTGTGTTTGTGTGTAAATTTGGGTGAATTTGAGTGACTTTGGATATGTGTTTGTGTGAATTTGAGTGTTTTTGTGTGTGTTGTGTGCACCCCAGGGCTGGGCAGTGTTGACCCAGCTTTTCCCTTTGCTCTCACTCATAAATGTTGGGATTACCTGGGCGATTGTTTCCTCAGAATGCCAAAATGTAATCTCGAACCTAATACTCCAACAAGCATGCACTAATTAAAACTGCAATTATATTTTTGCTCAAACAAAACGACTTAATAAACATTATCACAAACTGTTTACCCTTCCCAAAAACAATTTATGCTCACTAATACAATTTCCCATTAAAACTGCTGCCAGGTAAATTAAAAACTCTTGAAATAGTAAGTAAGTGGGAAATTAATTCAACAGTTTAATCTAGAGCTAATAACAGTTGCAAGCTCAGAAAAAGATTGCTACAGCAGGGAGTTAATTAACAGCTTATTCCCCATTTGATAAAAGTAATCCACTCTAATTCCAGTGTAATTTACCTCAATGTAATATAAAACCACAAGCTGCTTCTGGTGCTGGTAATTATTAGCCTTGTCCTGTGGCCACATTGACAATAAAATTCAGCAGTGTCTTAATAATAAGAGGCAGACTGCTAAATGCCCACAATTAAAGATGTAACATGGCATCTTGAAGCTGCAGCAATCATGTGTGAAGCTAAAGGGGCTGGAGGTACAGTTGTGACAACCTCCACTTGCTGTTTCTCCTCCTCCTCCCCAGGGTGGGCCTTTCCTAGCCCAGGTTGTTTTCCTGCAGGAAGTTCTGGCTCATAAATGGTACAGGGAGCAAACAGGGCTGGTGTCATTCCCAAGTGAAACACAGATTTGGAGCTCTTGACCTGAAATTCCACACGGGGATCGTAGATGCAGGGTGGCTCTTTTGACCTCCGCTATAATGCAACCTGTTTTCCTTCCATTTCTCTTTTTGTGGGGTTAAAACCAAAGATCAGATTTTAAATATATATATATACACACACATATATATAATATATAATATACATCTATAATGTATATATGTATGTACAAATATAAAATATAATGTACATATTATATAATAAATAATGTTTATATATATAATATACATATCTATAATAAGTTTTATTACAAATATTCTTGTTTGACCCTAGCATAGTATTTTCTGATGTTAATTTTGATTGCCTCTTGAGCAATCGTGGCAGACTATCAGCAAACTCAAACTTGATATTTAGGTGTTGCCAGGTTTGCTTTCTGACTGTTGGGCAGCCTCCCTGGTTTGTGTGCATGATGTGTTCTTAGCACTTTGCCATTGTCACTGATTTTGGGATGTCATAGTGAGGATAACCACAAGTTAGTGCGCTGTAATCACAATTCAGCTTCAGTACATGGAATTAAATGACTTATCTTGTCATGTAAATACTCATACTTGAAATAAAAAAAATGTGGTTTTATTTCAACCCAGTGGTTATTAACAAAGGGTGAGTTTGATTTTCTGCTGTCACCTAAAACATTTGTTTACCTTATTTATGTGCTTGAGAAACTTCCTTCTGGGAAAGGAAAATAAATGCCTGGGACATGCTCATTGGATAGCATTTGCTAACGAATACATCTGAAGTTATAATTGTAGGGATTTTTAAGTTGTTCTGAGCAGAGGAAGGGTGAACTTTGAGGGCTGACTTTGGGAAGACAGAGCAGAGGTTCTGGGTCTGTGCCCTCCTCTCATGGGACAGGGTCAGAGCTGGTGACAAACAGGAGGACAGTGGCTGCAGGGGTGGCTCAGTTGCAGGGATAGTGTTCTTTCCCACGTGTGAAATCTGCATTTTCTGGGTGTAGTGCAGAGGCAGACAGATGGTTGGGAGTGCTTTGAGCACAGGTGAGATCTGGTGGAACACTCTCCATGCTCTGTTTTTCTGTTAGTGCTCATTAGCTAAACCAATGTGCTTTTTCTGCATCAATGTGGCTCTTCTTTCTTTTTAATGTGAATAATGTTTCCTGCTTTCAGTGCTGATTTTTGGTTTGACTGAGTAATCAGCCCTGGGGCAGGAATGTTTTCCCCGGGAGAGCTGCCTGGGAGGGAGGGCTGAGTGACCACTGGAGCTCCCTGGGCTCAAATCTCCATCCCTGCACATCCCCAGGCTCACCTGCATCTGTCCTGGGGAATCTGCTCCAGGTGGCTCTCAAAGGGAGGGTTGGGCTTACATGATCTCCAGAGGTCCTGTCCAACCTCAGCCATTCCGTGGATTTCCTGTGGTGCTGTAATTTCTCCTAAATCTAATGTTAATTTATCATGTTGAGGTTTTTCTTTCAGGCTTTTCCAGCAAACAAGGTAAGAGCTGTTTACTGAAAGAAACAGGAGAGAGGAGTAGGCTGAAAATGAGAAATGGGAGGCTTTTATTTCTGATAGAAGAATTCATAGGAGAAACTGTTGGTGTCTGTATATTTAAATTCTGGTACACATTCCCACTTCAGTTATTTATGTACTTAACAACAGTAAGTTCTACCAGCTTTAAACTTAATTTACAGTTGAGTTGGGAAGGATTTTTTTAAAATTTTTGTTGTTAAAGAAATCTTCAGTACAGTAAATAATCCTGATTATAAAGGACTTTCTTTCCTGCTGACTTAGAAGTCATCCATAATCCCTATTTTGTCTATATACGAAATCTCTACTATGAGTGAAGCCATGCTTAAAATTCTGTAGGTCAAGGATTGAAACCCAGTCATGTCCAAGTAGATGTGGCTGGAAATGAATCAGCACAGCTCATCAGCTGCTCACAGCCTGGCTAATGCACTCCTGGGCCTCCCCTGCCATCCCTGTGGCCACAGCAGTGCTGGGGCAGGCCCATAGCAGCTTCAGCTGAATTAAATCCAGATTGTGGATTTAATCCAGATTATGGATCCTGGTGAAACAGCAGGGTGGGGAACTCTCTGCAGCTTGAGCTGAGGTGTCCTAACAGCCAGAGAAAGTCTTAGATTTAAATACGATTTCACACTTGAATAATTTGTATTTTTTTATTTCGTTGCACTTGACAATGGAAGGAAAAACATTCAAGCAATGTTTGAAAACAGCTCAGGTTGGTGTTGTCATTGTCTGCTCTTCAAATACATCTCCAAGGTTATTGTTGTGAAAAGTTACATGTAAATCAGTGCAGCAAGTTCTCTAGAAAGAGAATTCATTCTTGTTTAGTATTGAGCATCTCACCTGGAGCTTGTGGGGTGTAATTGTGGGGGGCTGAGCTGGTGTGTCCCAGGATGGAGCAGTGCATGAGGAGGTTTCTCCCACTCCTTGTGGAGATGGCCTGGGCAGTTCTGTGTCCTCAGCAGTGCCAGAGCTCACAGATTGATGGGCTGGCACCAGAGAGTTCCTGTGGTCATGAGGCACAGTGAAAATTTTAATACATTTTATACAAACCAGCCATTAGGGTGCAGGTTTAAACCTTCTTGCCTGCTCTAAGTAGGTTTTTCTAGAGAAACATGTTTGTGGGGGACATGTGCCACTAAACAGACCATAAGAATAATTTTTCTTAAAAAGTTTCTATTTCACTGAAGCATTAAAACCCCAGAATAACTGTTTGTGTACATAATTATTGAGGCAAACAGTCTGTTGACATCCATGGTACACAAATCATGCCATATTCCAAGGAATGATTCTGAGTCTCCCACAAGGAATTTTTCACTCTGTGGGGTAAATCTGCAGTGCAAGGGCAGCCCGTGGGCCTGGGTTGCCCATGGGCTGCACACTGAGCAGACAGGAGTGTGTTAGGGAGCCGTGCTGGCCATGTGTGAAACCCTCCTGTGTCACCAGGGCTCGGAAATTCCACCTGGGAGCAGCCTGCACTCCAGCTGAGCTCCATCAGTACCTGAGGGGTGCATCAGGCCCAGCTCAGAGATTCAGCTGATGGAGAATTCATCCCACACCCAGAAAATGAACCCAGCATTTATTTATTTATTCAT
>NW_005054349.1:3805267-3842109 GCF_000277835.1 Geospiza fortis | reverse complement strand
ACAAAATGACCTTTTTGTTTTCCTGTTCATGTTAAACTTTCTGCCTGCTGCTGCAGATCCTTTGAGCTTTATTTCTGTGGTCCAGCACTTGCCATTTTTCTTTCACCTGTTGCCTTTTTTCTGCCTTGACCCCGAGTGCAGCGGGTGGGAGCAGCTGGACCTGGTGACCAGGAATGGGCAGGTCCTGGCACAGGGACAGAAGGGACAACAGTGACATCAGTGGTGGTGGGAGCAGCACAGATTTGCTGTGGAGGTGCTCTGCAGGCAGCAGGGCAGGGATTGGGATTTGGGGAGGATATTGCAAGGCTCAGGCAGAGCTGGCTGGTGCAGCCCATGAGTTCTGCACAATCTGAGCTCAGCGTTGCAGTTGTGTAACCTGTGAGCGCATCTGTTGGCACAAGTCATTTATTTTCTTCTCCTGGTTTTGTCTGGCCTTTCAGACAACTTCCATTATGCTAATGTAATTAATAGATATTCTAGAAAGCAGGATTGGGGCAGTTTATTTCAGGAGTGTCTGCTTTGCTTTTTTCCTTTCCCATGCTGCCACTACACATTTCACTGCTAATGCTAAAAGAACCTGCTTTTCTGCAATTCTTTCTGGCATGGAAGGGCTTTCCTGTATTTCTCTGCCTCATTGACTCTCCATCTCATTTAAAAATCTTTGCTGAAGATACATCTTTTTCCCCTTGCATGACCCTCATAATTTTTATCTCTCTCTGCTGTTATTTTAGTATGTAATTTTACTTTTAAACTAGCTGATGGCCCTTCGCTGGAGAAGGGGCAATCAATAAATTATGTGCTGATTGTGTATATTCTTCATCATATTCTTGGATTTCATTGTCCAGACCACAGCAGTTGAGATATATTTTTGTTATACTTTTTCACCTTCTTTTGGGTCTTGTTATCCTTGGCTTTTAATAATTGAAGAAAATTAGGTCTTTTTCCATCATGAAAAAGAAAGAATGAAAGAATTAATCTCCACCTGCTAAATATCATTTATATCCATCAATGGCCTTGCTGAAGAAACACAAGCTTGAGCAAACTCAACATGGGTTGAGCAAAGAAAGTGAATGATTTTCCTGAGTAATTTTCCATTCAGATCATTAAATCATCAACCAACAGCTTTTAGAGGTAGTAAATTTCTATGAAAAACTCACCAAGAACTTCAGAAATAATTCTTTTTGTGATAACAAACTGTTTTGGGGGGAACTTCTGTAACAGCTTTAACAAGAGAGGTTTCTGAGACTCACCTTGATCCTTCTCACAAGATTTCAAGGGGAACTTTGCAACTTTTTCCACAGTTAGTCATTAGTAGCAAGTTTGGAGAAGTGAGGTTTAGAGAAAGAAGATCCCACCTGGGGTAAATATGGTCAGTTCTGGCAACACAGAGGTGTGACTATGGGTGCAGGTAATTAAACAGGAATAATGGCGCCCTTTCCTCTCAGGTATAGACAGGTATTTCTTGTAGATCAGTTCTGTGGTCTCATTACATGCTAATTAAGAAAAAAAAAAAAGATAGGACTGAGCAACTTGTGGTAATTTAGATCATTTTTCTGCCCATGAAACTTCGGCTTTTTTGGCAGCAGCTGTGTTGCTTCAAAAAGGTTGTTGGAACACTTGTGATTAGCAAAGTTTGTCTTACTGCTGTTTTGTGGAGTTTTAAAAATTAATTGAATATTAAATAGCTCTGTAAAGTAGCCCCACCCATGTGTGAGTTACCTTCCCAGCTCTCAGGAATGGTTGGTGCTGGCACTTCATGCTGTTACTGGATAACTAAATTGTAATATGTAAAAAAGCAGGAACGTATTCTTAGGTCATCTCAAAGCATGAATCCAATCTCATAAAGATTTTCATTATGGTTTGAGGGATGGGATGTGCATCTTACTCATTTGCTCACACAGACCCTTGCTGCTGGCCCATTCATCAAATGCACCAGTCCAGGCCAACAGGAATGAGCTCTCCAAGAAAGATAAAGAGCAGAAATCTCAAATGAAAGACATTGTTCTTTGTACCAGTTCACCTCATCTGCCATCACCTGTAATTGAGATTATCCAGCTTCTCATCTGCCCCTGTACCAAGGTGCTGGGTGGGGAAAAAGGGGTAAAGAGGAGACACAGACTTCATAAAACAAAATCAGGGGAATTCCAAGTCCTGAGTTAAGACAGTGCTGGAATATTATTTAGAAGCCTTTCAGCTATTTCAGTTTAATTATTGTTGAAAAAAAGAGTAAGCAATAACACATTGCTGGCAAGAGAATGTCAGCCAGCCAAAAACAATCACAAAGCGAGACTACCTTGCACTCTGAAAATGCTGATTGCACTTTCTGTGAAGCCAGCAGCAAAAATATGCTTGTTTTATTTCTTACTTTTGGTAAACAACTTAATTAATTAATCTCTCATTGGCTAATGCTGTGCCTGCAGTGTTGCAGATGAATGTTCAACTATCACAGCTCCCAAAACTTGGAAGCTGACACTCAATTTTGTAAATGTAACCCAGCAAGAAGTTATGATGCCTTTTCAAACTCCTTAGCAAATTAAAAGGGCAGTTCTTAGAGCAGTGGACATTATTTATTGGCATTTAAAAATCCTCAGCAGTGAATTGTTTCATGAGATGTGTCAGTGTATCCAGAGTGAGTTGGTCCCAATAACCTGTGTCACTCTGGTTGGGCAGGAATCTTAGACATGAAGCTCCTGCTTCAAAGATTCCATTCCTGGTGAAACAGCAATTATCTTATTGCAGTTTGGAAACAGAGCTGGTCCCTCTGCTGGAATTCCAACAGAGTTTGGTGAGGAATATCCCTGGGTGAGCTGGGTACTGCCTCATCTGTGCACATCTGTTTTGTAGGAGATGTGCCCAATTCTTGAGCCCTGCTTCTTTGTGATTATTTACTTGGTTACTGCTTTCAAGATACATGACTTTTATTGTTTTTTTCTTTTTTAAAAGTATTGACATGCGACATCCTGATGAAGCTGGTTTCATTTCTCTCTAGGAGATCATGGGTAAGCAAGGAAAGGGAAGTTGCTGTTGCTGCAGCAGTGCTGCTCTCAAAATTTAGTTTGAACTATCCCAAAGTGTCTTCAACTTGATAATAATACAGTTTTGCAAACTCCTAAAAGTGGATAGCCAAAATATTTATTTTAATGAGTATTTTTATTAAACTAGACAGCATTATTACTGCTACAGATTAAAGACCTATAATGTGACTTTAATACTGTTATTAGATGTTAATGTCTTAGGAAAGCACTTTGAAGATGAAATAGTTCTCATTTACTTTTCCTCATAATTAATCCTAATGTGTCAGGGGACAGCCCATCTTTGCATCTTTGCCTCCTGTTCACTTTGGCCAAAAAGGAAATACAAGAATCTAAAACACTTAATGCACTTGTGAGTGAAACTGGAAGTTGTGAGTAAATCCAGTAGAAATCCACTTATACAGATCTACTTCTTAATTTTCTGTTTCCACTGCATAAAACAAGAACTGGCAGTAGGCTGTCCAGTTTCCAAGGTTTCTGGTAGGAATTATTCATAATAGATTTGTTATTTCTACAATTTAAAACACCATTTCATCCCATCACTGGTGGTGGTATGCTCATCAGATTACCAGTTCTTTCAGGAAGGGAAGAATAACTCATTTCCTGCTGTGGGTTTGTTTTCTGCACTTAAAACTGGAGACTAAATATTTTTGTTCAAGGACAGAAATATTTAATCATCCAGACAAGAGTAAAACAACAATGTCCTCAGTAAATGTGGCTGCAGGGTCTGGGGGAGTGGGGACCCCGAGACCCCTGTGCCCCTCCAGGGCTGGGCTTTGCTCCTGCTGCACCTTCCTGTGCTCCTGTTTTTCACTGGGAAATTTCCACAGATAAAAAGAAAACAAAAGAAAACCTCGCCGTGATCATTTTCGGTCTCTGGCTGTTATTTTTTAAAAGGTGCAGTTATTGATGTCTCTGTACCAGATGGTGTGATCCCATGATGCCTCTTATAAAATGTGATATATAAGCATATACCTCAATAGTTCAGGGTTTGTAATATAAATCAGTCTTATGATATCCTCCACAGGCTGGTCCTTTTATATTCCTACTAAGAACCAAATTAATCAAGCACTATTTTGCTCTGATTTTTGCTTTGTAGTCTTTGGGTTTTTATTTGATAGAAGTTGATTTTTATCCATAAATACACTCTTGTTTTTTAAAAATTCCTTTTCTTGCACAGAACCAGACACAAAAGATTATGAAGCATTTATTCATTTCATTGTTTAAGAAGCACAATATTTTGAAACTTGAGCCTACCAGCAGAACAGTTGGAAGACTGAAGCTATATCTTCATTTACCAAACATCTGAATAACTTGTATAGCATTCTACTAATTGGTTTGATAACAATTTTTTTTTCTGTCCTTTAGCACTTTTTTTTGAGCTTCTTTCTTTGGAAATGCCAGTAACCACAAATCCCACAGTTTAATCTTTAGACAGATA
Organism: Geospiza fortis; assembly: GCF_000277835.1. Classification (NCBI taxonomy): domain Eukaryota; kingdom Metazoa; phylum Chordata; class Aves; order Passeriformes; family Thraupidae; genus Geospiza; species Geospiza fortis. Next base: position 3,837,636 of record NW_005054349.1, on the reverse strand, counting down.
AGCTTAATTTTATTTGGGAAGTATGTAAAAATAAAATGCAGATTTGTGCTGCTGGACAGTGAAATGGATGAGACCAAGACCTGTTTTGGTGATGCCCAAATGTGCTGTATAATTAATGTTGTAGGGTTTTGTGTCCTTCGAGGGATATACAGAATAGCAAATGTTCAGCTGCTAAAACAAAGGAAGTTTTTATTGAAATTTCGTGGGCTTCATGTCTTAAGGGTAGAGAAGTGAAAATATTCCTGACTTCAAGAAGAATGAAACATTTTCAATGCCTGGAGAAATAAAACTGAGGAGAAACTGGAATTCCACAGGATTGGGTGTTGATCATCAAACTGTTAAGAGGGGAAGAATATATTTACTTAATTATATATACATATATATAATACAACCCCCATGTGGGGTGGATAGCAGCTTATCTTAAATTAGATTTACACCAAAGCTAATATCCAGCTTGCTCCCATCCTTGTTTTCTGTCCTTGAAAACAAGGTATTTTAACACTGATGAACAGCTCTTCTGTGTTGGTGTGGAGTTGTCTTCTTAGATCTGTATTATTTTTCTGTCAGTCACTAACCCTAAGGTTACAAACTAAGGTTTGCAGTGGTGTGGGTCAGTGCTGGCTGGGATCTGAAGATGAGGGTGTCATTTTTGGTGTTGGTGAGCTGAGGTGCCGAGGAACAAACCAGGTTTATTTGTGATGTGTGACGAGGTCCTGCAGGTGGGTTTAGTGACTCAAGGGAGGTGAATATTTGTAATATCTGAGAGTGCCAGAGCTGAGATGCTGCTGGGTGCAGGTGTTCTGTGCCTGGGAGGGGCAGAGCTCAGCTGAGTGGGGTTTCTGCCCTGCAGAGCTCTCAGTGTCCAGGTGGGCTCAGCAAATCACTTCTTGCCTCAGCAGCAGAAATGTGGTGCAGAAAGTCATAAATAACAGCAAAAGGTGTAATAGGCCATGTCCTTCTAAAACAAAAAGAGGGGAAAGTCTGGGATATTTTCCCTTTTTAAGAGCTGAAGAGTATAAAGAAGGAAAGAGCCCTGGTGTGGTTGAATTTGTGGCTGGAGGTTGGAGAGCAAACGGCCGAGGTGCCTTTGGGTGGATTTTAAGTGGCCCTGGAGAAAGGCAGTGACAGAAGTGTGGGGGAATCACCTCTTCCTTCCCTAATTTACTTTTAGGGCTTCTGGTGAGATGTGTCTCCTTTCATGATGATAAATACCTGGCTCGGTGTCTTTAGAAATATCTCAGCTGTTTTATCAGCTCCTTATCACTGCTGTAATACATGATAGAATAATTTGAAAGTAAGAGCAGAAAATTCTTCCCTTTATATAATGTCTGTAGGGCTTCTAAGGACAAATGTTTGCATAACTCAGATGCAGAAATTTTTATTGTAATGTAATTTGTGATGTAAATAATTTATTTTCATCAAAATGCTAAAACTGAGGTTTTGAGCTCTGGGCTTGGGGCATTTCCTGCCATCACTGATTTTTTTATCAGGGCTCATGGAACTCCTTTGGAAAGTTTGTAGCCCACCAAGTGGTTTAGAGGTTTCTGCAGTTCTTCTGGTGGCTAATGATAATTAATTTTTTCAAGCAATAGTAATGATTTAAGCATTTTGCTTTAATGAGTGTTATCTCATCTTTTTCCTTAATTAAGCAAGTTGTCTTCAGTTAGCAAACACCATTATTGCTGACAAATTTGAAAGTAATACTTTGTAGATTGTAATCCATTCCTCTCTTTCTTCTATTTAGATTACAGATGTGTGTCCCCAAGAAATAATTTGGGAAAGGATCTGATCTGCACTCTTGGTTAGGGACACAGTTGCTTCTTTTAACTGAGTATTCCAATACCTTTTCTCAGTGCTCTGCACTTTCCCCTGTAATTTCTTGCTAGAAGTACCAGTGGTCCTGATTGTACAGCACCAGTAGATGGTAATTCTTAAATTGGCCTAAAATTAGGAAAATATATTCTTAAAATTGTTTACACACATCTAGCCTTAACAACAAGTTAGGTATTTAGAATTACCCTGACGTCATTCCAGTAAGAAAAAAGTCTGGTCAGATACTTCAGATGTTTTTCCAAATGTTGGTACATGTTAAAGTCTTACCAAACTCTTGAAACCTTCAACCAATTCATTTTAGTCGGATAGGGCCTAAAGTTGAAGTCTTTTATAAAAGCTAAACAATGCCAAATGCATTTGGCTGAGATCAAAACCCAAATCTATTTGTTCTCTTTCATCTTCAGTGTTCCATTTCCTAGGAGTGTGACCTTAGTCAAACATCTATTAAAGTTAGCTTTTGATCTTACTCCCTGTACCAAAAAAAAAAAAAAAAAAAGGAAAAAAGTCAATCTTTAGAATTTTCTTCCAGAGACAATCACAGTATTGTGTTTTAATGTTCCAGTAGCGTGTGAGTAAATAGGATTCTCTGATGTATGTGATAGAGCAGTGGCTAAATGGGACAATCATTTTTGTGTCAGAGACAAGAATCAAAAGGCAGCATTCTTCAGAAGCTGTTAACTGGAAAAATCCCCCCAGGTCAGTGGAAACAGGTTAACTGGTCACTGTGCTGCATTTTTGGGTTCTTTGATGGAAATGCCTTGTAATTTGATAACAGGTAGCTGTTCATTTGTAACACAGTTTTCTCTTCACCAGTCAAAGCTGCCTAGTGATTAATCAGTAAAGGGGTTAATTTTCTCCTCAAGTATGAGCAGTTGGTGGTGGCTTTTTGAAAGAAGTAAGGACAAATTATTTATTTGCTGAAGCGAATATAAATAAGTTTCTTGGTCATCTTTAAGTTCCTTCACATTAGGGGAGTCTGTGTCACATCCAGCCCAAGGGAAGTGAGTAGATTTTCTTAAATACATATCAGTTCCTAAACATATGCAGGGGAATAAAGTTACAGTCAGGATTTCTATTTAGCATACTGAGCTGCTCAGATACTAATTGATAAATATCTGTTAGTTCTATTCTTACCAATGTAGTGCTGCTGTTAGGGAAATGTCAATTAAAGGATATAGTAGATAAATACTGCAAAGATTTATTTAAAAGGAATAACTATAGAAGAAGCAGTATTTGTCTTTTTAATAAACTTCAGAATTGACAGATGTTTTGCATGTTAAGCTTCTAAAACCAGAGTTAAATGCTTACTGGGAATACACTGGAATACTACCTAGATAACTTTATAATAATGAATTTAGCAATGTGGGAAATGCCTTAAAGTAGATTTAAACCTCTCAGCTCTAAACAGCTGCAAAAAGTACAGTATTAATATTGAGAAATGGCTGAGGACTGCAGAGTACAATAGTTGTAAAAGGAATGCTTTCAAGGGGTTAGTTATATAATTTAGAATTCTGGAAAAGCAGGATGAAAGATACCTGCAGTATTTTTCTGAGTTTAATAAAAATATCTCAGTACATCTTGGACATCATTTATATTAAATTCAGTTTTATTTTTAAAGTAAATTTATTTCATTTCAATTTTAAAAATCCTGAGAATCTATTTTAAAATACGAACATACTTTGACTACTGAAATAATTGCACAAAACCTGAGCTAAAAATGTTTGTTGCCATAGTTCTAGAAGAAATGAAACTGCTATACTGGTGCAAACTCAGGAGTAAAGACCAGTAGAGTTCCTGTGTAAAGATTTGCAAGGGCAAAGAGAATATTTGCATAATTTTAGATTACTCAGTGTTTCAATTCAGTAACTAAATTATTCCTCTCCTCCTCGAGCCTGCATTTGGCTTGGAGGCTGGAAGTTAATTCAGCTTGACCAATGAGTAGAGACACATCCTTTAAGATTTTAAAAATGGTGTAGTTCATCTTCTACGTGTTATTTTTATTCACCACCTGGAACAAGAAAATAAGCTTCCAGTCAGTGTCTCAGCTTTGAAAAATGTTCTTTACCTTGCACAGCGTAAAATGGAAATAGCTATTCTGGCATAACTTCATAAACAAAGGTGATATTAACCTATTGGGACTAAATTACTTGTCTCCTGTGTTATTTGTGCAAGTAAATGTGCATGAATAAGCTTCAGCAAAGCTGGAGGAAGGTAACTTAAAAACAGAGAATGATCAGAAGTAAAAAAAAAAAGCTGAAGAAAGTAAAGGTACCCACTCCTCTGTACTCACATTCCTCACGCTCTGGCTGAGGGATCAATAGTCATTCATTCCTGCCCCAGAGGAAAACAGGGCTCTTTTGTTTCTTTACCTGTGCTCTGACCATTCCCTGGAGTTCAGCCTGGCTCTGCAGCCCTTGGGCAGCCTCCTCATTTTCCCTGTGCACTTTGGGACTGCACAAATCCATCACCACGCGCAGGAGCCCGGAGCACCAGCGCAGCTCCTGCCACAGGAATTTGCTGTGCAGGCTGGAGCAGTGCATGGAGCTTGTCCTTCCTCAGGATTTTTGTCCTTTGGAGTGTCCAGACCCTGCTGGAACTGCAAGGAACTCATCCAGAACATCTCATTTCTTTCTTCCAGAGGACAACCCCGTGGTTCTCACCCTGAGTGCCAGGGTACCACGGGGTCCTTCTTGCCACAGCCAGCACTGCTGGAAGGGATTTGGTGGCAAATCTGCATTTCTGAGCTCTGTGTGGTGATCAGGCTGTGGCTGCTCTAGGGGAATGTGGTTTTTCACTCCCTGAAATGGAAAACAAACCAGAAACCCAACAGGGTTGTTGAGCCAAAAGTGTATAAAGACATCATATTATGGCAGTGGGTGGAGTCCTTATTTGAAGGGATAGAGGTCCCTGCTCCCCTAGATGTTTTTTTATTTTACATTGAGCAATTAATGGAATATTCATCTGGGGGTTGGCTATTCCAGGAAAATTGCATTTGTGCACTACATTCTACATATTTTGTCTGATTCCAGTAAGTGTAAATGTGATAGGTTCTGCTTGAAGCTGGAGATCCCCTAATGCTATCCCCAAATATTTTTCACTGTAAGTTGTGGGTTTTCAAATGATCTTAAAGCATGAATATTTTGCTTTAATTCAACAGCCTGAATTGCAGAGTGGTTATAGGTCTCAGAAGAGCATTCCTGGAATTTCTGTTCCTAGGAGATGCTGCTTTCAAACTTGAATCTTTTGAGGTTGTGCTAATTAAATACCATTTGGAGAGGAGTGTCTGGGCTCTCTCTTTTCATTGCTTAGATTATTGTGCTTCAAATAAGCATAATATTTTTGTGGGTTTTATGAACTGGCCACAGATTTCTCAGCCTTAAGTAACCAAGAGTTGTGTGTGATCAGAGCATTCCATTTCTGTTCTGGCAGAGTCCAGAAAATGGCTCATGTGGAAGCAGCAGCATGTAGGGGATGATTCTACAGATTTGCAAACCATACTTTAATAATCCAGTCTCCACCAGCAGTGCTGATCCTGGCAGTGTGTTGAAGTTTTTTGTGAAATATTTTAATATGATGAATTTATGGAACTCACTTAAAATCCTTGAAATGCACCATTTTAAAAGTGTGGATTGAGACAGCTGGGGTGTAGCTGCCATGTGTCATCTGATACAAAACAAATATTTGTGTGGTGTTTTCCTGTCACAAGTAGGAAGTAGCTTGAAATCACTCACAAAGATATCCTTATTCCCAGAAGACCTTCCAGCCCAATTAATTTTACAAACTCAAGAGATTGTGCCAGCTCCAGATAAGCTTTCAGACTTTGGTACTTAGCTGAAAGCACTTCCAAAAACTTCTGCCATTTCCCTTCTCTCATTACTGCTTATGGACAGGTGCTTGAAGCTCACAGAAACTGATGTAATGGGAAAGGAATAAATGGGGAGAAAAAAAGAAGCAACAGCAAATTCTGATTTCACATGGCAGCACATGCACCATGGCAGACTTCTGTGGTCCTCCAGTCAGAAGCAGATGCTGTTGGTAACCCCATTCTTTCCTGTGACTTCTGAATGCTTAGCATTTTGGAGTTAGTATTTTTTTTCCTGTAAATGGAATTTATTTTATGTTGCTCTCAGGGAGGTAATTTAACACATTTCTGTTTTCATTTTTAATTTTTTAAGTCTTTATCTCATAGAATTGCAGTCTTTAGTTTGTGACAGCATTATGAAACCATAAGCAGATAGTTTGAGAGTTTGGGTGATTATGAGCGTTAATTTAACTTAGTGAAATCAGTCCTTATGCATAAATTTATCACTCTCTTAATGTTTGAAAACAGTGCTTAAATACATTCCGTTTTGTAAATTCCCATTTTGTGTCAAGAAGTTTCAATGACACGACTAAAATTGCATCAGGTCTGCCCTGAGGAATGTAAAAGTTATCAAGGGGTTGTGGTTTTTCAGTGATAATTCAGTGGCTGCTGTGTCTGGTGTGTGCTTCCGTCTTCTGAAAGCTGCACATCCAAAGTGGGGTGGTCAGTCAATCAAATATACAGAAGAAGGTAAAGGTCACAGTAGTGCAGAATACTAAAAGTATTACGCATTAGAGCCTTGACAAATCATTCTCATGACAGTGATTGTAAAAAAGAGCAGAAAATGTCACAAAATTAATCAATTCTCATGAGACCCACTGTAAGAATTATGGAAAAAAAAAAGCAATGTAACCCTCTCAGTGCTTTTTGAAGTTGTGATTTTCCCATTTCCCTCCAAGAGGGGAAGCTGCAGTTTGGTTTCACATGGGATGCAGGTGCCTTTTTGGATAGGAAGTCAACTGTGAAATACACAGCTGGGTTTGCTGTGCATCAGCTTGAACAGGAGTGCTCATCTTACAGATCTGGGCACAAATTTGGGATTAAAATGTCTGTGTGCTTCTAACTGAGCCCCTTGGGTCTAGAGGGGAAATCTGACAGCTCTTGGGTCATCATCTCCTCATGTGGATGGAGGATTTGAAATATCCCAGGTACTTGATGGAAAATGTTCACATTAAAAATGTTTCCAGTCTTTCAGATGGATGTCAGGGAGGATAAGATCAGGACAGAGGTTATGAGTGGGGTGAGAAGCTTAAATAATAGAGACAGATACGGGATGAAAGTATCTGGAACATTTCTCATGTTTAAAGCAGACTCCCAGATTTTGTAAGAATCAGGGCTCTTGCTACTGTCTAAATATGTGTGAAATTAGAGAGTGACAACCTGTTGCTTCTGTGAATTGTTCCACAGAGTAGCAGGGATGTTTTGATGTTTGGAGGTTTTAATCTTGTTTGTGCTCATGTGAACTTTTGCATGAAATTGTATTTTAAAGTGGGGTGAGCAAGCACACCATGTTAAACAGAAATTACCAGGATTGCAAAATGAAGCAATGTCAGAAACTCAGAAACATTTGTGCAGTGCTAATTCTGATCCCTTGAGCATTTGGCAAAGTCTTTAAATGACATTATCAGTGTTTTCCCCAGCACCACTGCCTGGGTGGTGATGGAGCATCCATTGACCTGTGTGGGATGAAGAGATCTGTCCGTGGGTCTGTCCCCATCCAGCAGCTGCACAAGGGGAAGTTACCTGGGGAATATTTAGGGAATGCACAAAAGCAGGGCATCAAGTCCCTCCAGAAAAGACTGTGACATTTTCAAGATGACTGGAGCTTCTCTGTGAAAGATGAATTTCTCACAATTCCTGATAAATATGAGTAATACTTGTTTGGATTTTTTTTCCTCCCTCAGTAGGATTCTTTTGCCATAGTATAATGTTTTTGACATTTTGAAGTGGTGGTATTTAAAAATGTTAGGCCACTCAACATTTTTAAGTATTGTCTGAAATGTTTTGATAAGGATCATCTAAAGTAGTTTCTCAATTTTTATTAACTGGTTAGAGAATCCAAGAATCCCAGATTGGTTTGTGTTGGAAGAGACCTTAAAGATCATCTCATTCCACCCCCTACCATGGGCAGGGACACCTTCCCCTGGACCAGGTTGCTCCAAGCCCTGTGAAGATAAATCAAGGAGTCTTCATTTTCTCTTTTGCTTTGATCATGCAGCATGATAAATGCAGAATTTCAAATGTTCTCCTCAAAAACCAGTTCCTGCTGTCATTTGTCAGTTTTCCTGTTGCAAAACGAGCAAGAATATATTTTTGAGCTATGATTGTAATATCAGAGCAACTGGCTGCAGGTGTAAGAACAGCTCCAGTGTTGTGATGCATTTCTTGGCTCTTGGCTGCCTTTCAGCTGGGCGGGCTCAGAGGGGTGTCCTGGATTTCAGCCTGGGCTCTGGGTGCCCTCCTGGCTCTGGGGTGATGCTCCCACAGCCCAGCCCACCACAGAGCTCTCCAAAATCCATGCCCAGCCTGCAGTGCCCAGTTACTCACCAGTTACTCACTGGTTCCAGCCTTGGGCTCTCAGATGATGCACACTGAGGGATTTCTGTGCCCATTCCCAGGTGGCAGCCAGGGTACCTTCACTGACCACTGGAAACAGGACACGCACTGGAGCTAAACCTGCCTGCTGCTGCTGTTTGAGTCTGTTCACAAACATGAAAAACATCTGCAGGAACAGGACTCAGGAGTTTGGATCCATCTCCAAACTGCTTTAAGGCTTTGGGCATTTTACTGTTCTTATCCAAGAATTCAGTTTCATTGTCCTTTGTGTAGTGCTGGGGTTTGCCTCCCTATTTATCACTAAGCAGGGATGATTCATTTCAGCTGGAGAAGCCTTCACATCCCAGCCTGATTTTGAAAATTAATTAATTAATAAAATTTTGCAGGCATTCTGAAAATGTAAAGCATATTATATGTATTCACTTATTAATTTTAATTAAAGTGAGTGTTCCTTTTCAGTCTTGGAAAGCCTAATTTGTTGGAGGTTTCAGGATTGTTTTCACTGTTGGCAATATGGTCTCTCATACTGACATTTCATAGTACCAGATATTTTATCATTGCTCTTTTAGCACAGCATGCTTGACCCATAGCAGCTTTGAATGCAAATAATAAACAAGCCAGTGCACAATGCTTGACTGTTATGCTGAAATAATATGGCACAGCTAAACTGGGTTTCATTTTTCCTTCTGAATATTATTAATTGCAATGTGTTGACTGTTAATTTAATTAAATGTTTTGTTTTAATATAAAACCATTTTTCAGTTCACTGACTCACCATTTCATTTAATTAATTGCAAACCTCAGGATTTGATTACTCATAGTTCTCCTTTAGTTAATTTACTTGTTCACAGTTTTGACAGAAAAGCTTTCAAACTAATATGAAGGAGAGGCGCAGTCTGACTAATCAGGAAACTGGAAAAAAATAGCTGTGGCTGGAGTATGAGATTAGCAGACACTTGGGGTCACCTGAAAAGCTCAGAGCCCTTGTATTTGCCATCAAAATCCAATTTTCAGTGACTGGGCAGTGCTTAAATGTTGCACCCAAGACAACAGCAGAATGTAGTTGAGTTTTGGATTCTTACCCAAACACCAGGAAGTATTTGCTAAGGAATAAATTGTGACATTACTGGGGGCAAGGGACACTGTCCCCTGTCTCCTGGAGCTGGGGGTGGCTCAGCACTGCCCTGTGGTGGGACACAGCAGCAACCTGGGCTGTGACTTTGGGCCGTGCAGGGAAAATGCTGCTTCTCCTGAAGGAATTCACTGAGGAATGACCTCCAGGAGTCTGTGATGGGGATATGAGAGTAAACAATTAATGACCTGCTGGGCTGGAGGAGCCTCTCTGGGCTCTGGGGTGCTGCAGGTCCCCTGGCTGTAGGAGCTGAGGATGTGCTCAGGGGGTGCAGAGCAGCCAAGGCTCATCTCCAGCACCCCAAGCACTGGGGTCTGCCCAGGGCAGTGCAATTCCCTGTGGAGCCAGCTGGGAACAGCCCTAGTTTGGATCCAGAAAAATTTGGATCCAAATTTCATTTTGGAAGTGGTTTGGTTCTTACACCTGATCTGTCTCTCCAGAATACAACTGCAGAATTTTCCTCCAATGCCGCCTGTGCCATTGGAGTGCTGGTTTGTGCATCCTCGAAGGGTTATTTTGGTAAATATTTGGTTATTTATTATATAAATCCCTGTACTGTGCAGCAGAATTTGCCAGAGGGAGGGTGCAGTGTCCTGGCTGAGCTGGGCTCACAAAAAGCAGATCACAGATGGCAGCTGGAGGTTCTGCCGTGCCCACCAGGAGCTCCTGAGCAGTTGGGATCGGGTCCCTGTGCACAGAACGCAGCTCCCAGTGCCATGTCTGTCTCAGAGATCCCACCAGGAGCTGCTCCTGCCAGCCCAGGTTACTGGGGATACTGCGGGGCTGTGGGCAGCCTTGCCAGGAACCATCCTGACTGTGCCAGACCTCTCCTGTGCTGTGGTGCTGTGTGGGATGTCCCTGTTTGACAACAAATGTCCACAGTTTATTTCCTGGGCGTTCCCTGACTGATCACAGCTGGCAGAATTTAACTGAAGAAAGGAGAATTTAAAGTGTAAATGGGCAGGAAAAGCCAGAAGCTTTGAAGTGTGTAATCCAGCACGTGGGTTTTCCTAGCAATCCTTTTTTGGTTTGTTTAGGGGGAAGTAGAGGGATAAATGTAAATGCTAGAGCAGTTCCCAGGGTATTTTTCAAAGTGAGGTGCTCTAAGTGAGATTCTGCTGCTGATAAGGATTCATCCAAGAGGATGGAAATGATTCTTCAGTTCTTTGTAGATCCTTAGATAAGTCAGTCAAAGAACAGCCCCCTTCTCCACAGCTAGCCCAAGCTGAGTCAATTATGGAAAGGAGTTTTATTAGTAGTTAAGTTAAATAATACCTCCAGTAACATTATCCATGCTGGTACCTAATTGAACATTGTGCCAGTGCTGCCTGGTTTGTTTTCTGAATCATTTCAATCAGCAGCACCACCTTTCTGCTGACCCCATTTGCTTTAGCCTCAGTTTTATTGTGTCTCAGAGATGCTGAAGAATTACTACATTGTTTTTAAAGTGCCTCACACAAAGTATTTGACTTTCAGTTCTAGAAATTATATAGACTGGGGGGGAGTAAGTGAGTGAGGGAATAAAGACTTTGCAGACAGACTTTAGGGATAATCTCAGCTCTGTTTTCAGACTTGTGCCTGGCTGTGCAGGACCTTGGTGCTCTCTGCACTGGGGCTGTGTTTTACTCTTGAAACTTCAGCTGCTGGAGTGGAGTGACTTTGGTGTGGCAGATAGCACAGCAGAGTTTTCTGATCCATCACTGTTTCTTGGCTGGTGTCCTTATGGCAGCTGTGTCTGGTTAGGGAGCTCAGAAATGCCTGACAATAATTACCTTGAATTTCTGCAGGCCGCATCGTGGTGATTTGGGGACTGTGTTTATTATTTTCTGTTTGTTCCATGCTACCTTTCTGCCTTCATTACACTTCTGGTACAACTCTTCAGCGACTCTGGATAATTTTTTTCTCCTGTCATTTCTCTGAACATTTGGCTAAAGATCTGAATTTTCTTCCATTCCCTATTTACCTCCTTATAAATAGTTTCTTTACCGTTCTACAGATTTAATTAAATTTCATGGCTTCCAATCTATATCAAGAACCTGTATAAATACAGAGCCTGGTGAAAAACACTGGGATATTGGTTTATCAGTGCATCCCTGGGTACATGCAAATGATAAAATGTTGGAATAAAACACTTTGTGTTCCAACACTATATTTTTGTAACCATTAAAATGTATGTGCATTCTTTGCAAATGGAGTAAAAATAGAAAGTAAAAAGGTGCCTGGAAATCTTGAAAACAGTAAATTCCTCAGAACTGTGATGATGCTTAATTTTTTTTTACTTCCTGAAAATAATGTAAAACTCACTCAAAGAGCAACCCCACTTCCTTTCCCTAAGAAAAAAAAAAGGTGAAAAAGTTTGCAGACTATTTCATCTTCTCCAGAAAGTGTGTGGAGAGTTTTATCATTGAAGATGTATTCTGTGATGGATTAAGTGAGAATGTCTGAGATAAAAACAGGAGTTTAAACATCAGGATTTTAAATCTTCTTGATGAACAACCTGTAGCATTTGTAAAAGAACTTTAAAGGGTGTTGAAAAAAAATTACAGCGTAGTGGTGTTTTGTGTGAAGTGAGGGCTGCATTAAATAACCCAAAAGACAAAAATATTGGTGATGATCAGAATATCTTTGCTGAACTTGCCCAAATTGCTGTATCCATGTGTGATAAAAGGTGTCCCTCTCCATGCAGTCCTGGATTGCTTCCTTTGTTAAATCTCTCTGAAATAATCAGAACTTTGTGCAGCCCTTTGGAGGAACAGCAGAGCTAATCTGAATGTCAGACTGTTAGCAGCATTTAAAGGAGTGTTGTAATTTATGGATAAGGTGTGGAAATTATTCCTTCCCTTTAATCAGTATCTAAATCTCTCAGTAAGCAATGCTTTCCAGAGGCAGATTATTGAATTCTGGTTGCATGTATGATATTTTAGTGGGTTGCTAGAACAGGCACCACCACCAAAAAAATAATGGGTTTTAATAAATGCAATCAGTGATTTTGTGGAACTAGGTAGCAAATAATAAAAGCAAGTCCTGCTGTACTGAAGGGAAGAATAAACCCATTTAATCCATAATTGAGTGAATAAACAATTGTACCTGTAGAGATATTTTTGGCTTTGTGCCTGTATCTCTTGGATTTTCCTGCAGGAACCTCAGATTATTTTCAATCACATCTTGCCCAGAATAAAAGTAATTTGGTACTGTCTGGAAGAAAATTTGTTTCTTTATTTAGTGACCAAGCCCAAATGGTAAAACTTAAAAACTTCACACTTATGAAAAAGAGAAACTGGGAATCTGAATAATTTTTTAAAATCATTATAATTATGTAACCTGTAACCTGATGTTACTCTGCTTCTTCTCTTTTACCACTGGAAATTAATTGTGTTTTAGTAATTTGAAAATCCTTTACCAATATCTCCCTTAATTCTGGGAATTTCTGCTGGTCTTAATGGTCTCTTAAAAGTGGGATTAATTCTGTAATTATCCAAATTGTGTTTTTCTACACATTTCCAATGTAATGTTTTCATGTTACAATAATATTAATCCAAACGATCAAATTCCCAAAAGGACAAAAAATATTTGGATGCTTAATAGAACAATGAATGCTGTAGTATTACATGTTAATTTGCTTTGAACTGTTGAAATTAAGGAATACTGTATCTTACTCTGCATGTGGAAATTTTGTTGCAGCTAAATAAGTCAAGCAGAAAGTGATCAAAGTGACAAGGTGATCAAAGTGACGGGAAATTATATTTAAAAGTATAATCAAAAGGGATACCATTAAATAAATATTTCTTTGTGCTCTACATGTTAAAAAGAAAAATAAACATGAAAGATTTTTTTTTAAATTCTTAGAATGGTGTATTGAAGTGGCTTGACTTTAAAACAAAGATGGTGTTCAGGGATAGCATTACTGTACTGGACTAAGAATGACCATTGAATTTATGTGACTTTTTCTTACTGAAAAGGAATGTTCTGTTCACCTGCAGTGCCACATTGTACAATCTGACACTGCATATTGTTTATTTAAATTTTTCAGGTCTGACAGCAGCTGCCATGGCAGAGGCTATGAAGCTGCAGAAAATGAAACTTATGGCCATGAACAGCCTGCATGGAAGTGGGAGTCAAAATGGAACCGAGTCAGAAAATGAAGAGCTCAATTCTAATGCAGGTAAGGGATGCTGTGCCCTGGAGCTCTCAGCACCTGGGTCTCAAATTCTTGGGCTCTTGTATTTTGTAAGCTTTGCCCTACCAGTGCTAAATCAAAATTAGTGCTCTCACTCCTTCATATTCCTCCAGTTTTCCCAAGAGCTCACTTTTCTAATTGTTTGAAAAATACTGGTGAAGGATCATCATCATTAGGGTTGGACACAGAGCTTTTAAAGGGCCCCCTAAATACATCTGGAGTAACAAAAGATTTCTCCATTGGCTTTGACACTGTCTGGAGTTTTCCAGTAAGTGATGGAAAGTTTCCAAAAGGCCAGGCTGTGGGAACTCCTGAGTTCCACAGGTCTTTGGAGAAAGGTAAGGCAGGGAATGCTCCATCACCAATTTATGGCTTTTCTGCATTTTGTTCTTTCCTTGGATGGGTATTTGCAGAGCCCAGCTGTGCAGGGGGTTTGTGATAATCCTTGGCTGGGGCTGGAGTCACCTTGGCCAGGAGGCCCTGGCATGGAACACGTTCATGTGCTACATAAACATTAATATAGGTTTGAACTAAGCTCCCCAAGCTATATAAACATTAATACAGGTTTGAGCTAAGCTTCCCCTGTCCCAGCTCCCCAAAAACAGGGTTCAAAGGTGAAGTCAAAACGAATCCTTTGAAGAGGAAATCTTGGTTTATTCTGATGTCCTTCCAGGTGAATAGAAGAGATTTTCACTTGGTCAGTGTAGGGAACCTGGAACGAGACAGATCCATTTTGTCTCTGGTACCTCTCACAATAAGGGCAGTTTCCCTTGGCCTCACTTCTCACTGCATCCTGCACCTCTGCCCCTTGGGGAGCAGATTTTGTTGGTTTCCATTTCAGGAGGAGAGGCTCAGAGTGATGCCCGTGGCATCCCCCTCTCCCTTTGGCATTCCCAGGCTCTGGAGGCAGAGCCTGCCTGCTGCGCTGCATGTGCATCCTCCCAGCAAAATGGTAATTTATTAGACCAATAAAGCAGCAGCTGGGAGGTCTTAGACTCATTTTCTAAAGGAATAACTTTGAATTCATGACAAATTATGCACAAAGCAGTCTTTCCAAAAGTGGTATTGCCTTTTGCTAATTTTGTGTACTCATCTGTATTTGAAGAAATCTGGCTTCTAACTCGTGCATTAAACCTTTCCCCAGCTTCCTGTTCTGTAGGGTGTGTATTTCTGATCCACCTCTCAGACCCTAATCAATTAGTGCACATTGAATTCAGATAAAAAAGCACTGAAAAACCCTATTTAGTGGTTGTAACTAAAATAGTTTGTATAAAGTTCAGAATGAATTCTGAAAGTTCACTGATTGCTAAGAAAAGGGACTGAAGATGGAATTACTACAGAAAAGTAAGGAAACTTCATACAGAAAAGATGTAGGGTTGGTGTGGGGGTTTTAAAAGCTGCTGTACAAAAGTTCAATTTGAATGCTCAAAGTTTTGTGTGTTGCCTGGTAGGGCAAAATTTGTGTACCTCATGTGGGGAGAATCTACATTGATGTGATTATTTTAGGTGCCACATGGAACAGGAAGTTTTTTAGGGACTGTCACATCAGCCTTTGGACAGTGCATCAAGGGTGTGCAGTTCACAAGGGAGTTCTCTGTGGTTGAGCAATTCAGTGAGTTCTACAACCAGCTCAATGCCAATTTAAATATTTGGAAAAATTCCCACTGACTTTTGTTACAGTGGGACCCAAGAATAAGAGTGTGGTGGCAGTTCCATACAGATCTTTTCTCAATTCTTTCCCCTTTTCATTGCCTGGTACAGTAAAATTGCCAAGAGCAAATTTTCTGGCTTCAGTGCCAGTGTTGCTTGCAGAGCAATAGGTCCTTATCAGAAGGAACTGGTACTGATCCTATTAAAAATCACAATTTCCCCTCCTTCCAATATGTGCAACTTGAGTTTTGGGATAATTTTTGTAATGAGTGGATTCCTCCTTTATTGCTGGGTCACATTACAAAGATTTACATTGAGCAGGATGTGTCAAAAATGGAAAACCACTGTGAATAGAGTGAAAAAGGTGCATTTCACCAAATAAAATAAGTGAACAATTATCAAACACTCACTGCAGAAAACTCCTTGGTGTGGCATGAAGAGAGTGGGAATTTTGTTTAGAAGTTAAACACAGGTTGTAACTTTGATCTGCTGTGAAGGGAACACCAGGATAATTCTGTGTGCATGAAACCTTCACCAACTGTTTGCTTTGCTCTAGACTTACAGGTTAAATGACTATTAAAAATAAAATGAGGATGTGAAACGAAGAAGAAAATCGATTTTTGATTTTTTTTTTTTACTAAAAAGAGGTAGAAAGGAACAGAGCAAAGGAGTCAGAAGCCTCATAAGTGAGAAAAACATTTTATTTTAGGAGAGAGACCTACAGTTTCTTTGATTTGAGGTTGTGTTTAATAGCTTCTGTAATGGCTGCAACATGACTCTGCATCTAGATTTCAGCATGAATAACAACCTGTTCGTGTTTCATTTAGCTCCAAATGAGAAATTCTGTGTTTTATTGTTTTAGGAAATTAGTCTGTGTACTATTGCTCCTGGAACTTTATAATTAATCACTAAAGGTTATGGCTGTGGAGAGTTTGTGGGAAATAGATGTCTGAATGATTATAATTGTAGCTGTCAAATCAGAAATATGGTTGTACAGAGCCGAGGACCTTTTGCTTCCTTTGATTTTTTTTTTCCTTTTTACAGTAACAAAGACTCCTAGAGTTGCAGTTTTACTTACAACAATTAAGTTGGGTTTTTACCTCAGTGTTACACATTGACTTCCTACAATGCCACTAAATATTTCACTTTTGGATATGTGCCTTCCTGCTCGTCCCACAGTCTGATAGATGAGAAGAATACTCTCTTTTTGCTGTTGTTGATTTTAAATTAAATATGTAATTGAGCAGTATTAAGTCCTGAAGCTTTATTGCCAGATTTTTTTGCAAGTGTGCCATTATATACAGGCCATTAGTATAATAAAAAAAAGTGTTGAAGATGTCTTGGCATATTCATCTCAATCCCCATCTGTACCTGGTGAAGTATGAAATAATTTTGGGTTTGCTTCCTACTGATGCCTAGCCTGTCACTTTTACAGTTTCTTCCTCTGTGCATCATTATGATGATGGAAACTTTTAAGAATTCTCTGTCTGAAGGCAGAATTTGTCCTGTCAGTTTAAAATCTGAACTCTTAACTCAATTTAACATGGCCAGTGACTAATTCCTCAGATATTATATTGTTCTCTAGCAAATTGCAGGTGTGGAATTGAACCTTACACATGTGTCTGAGGGACAGGGGGATAAATGTGCCATTTCTTTTCCTGCTTCTAATCCAGCTGGTGGTATTTTGCCATCAGGTCCTACCTACCTCCTTTTCATGATGTCACCTTAATCTCAGTACTGGTGGAGTTTGGTACTGGGATATTCTAAATAACTTACTAAAAATAAATGCTGCAAGAGTTAATACTGAAAATATAGGGGGAAAAATTCCCCGAAAAGTTTAGTTTGAAGATTTTTTTTTTAATTGAAGCAATGCTTTAGTTCACAATACTGTGAAGAATGCTGTTACACATTTGAACATTGATGTCCTCCTTCCACTCTCTCTGCAGAAGAGAAAGAGATTTTTTTGCACCTTCCTACTCATCATATGAAGTGTTGAAGCAAAACTTCTCTGGCAGTTGAAAATCTCCTCTCTAATCTGGCACTGGAGCCTCTCTGGCCCCACAGTCCAGCTGACCTGGGCTGGCTCCTCCTTGGGGCTTAGTGTCCCTCTCCATCCTGGGGTGGGATCTGGGCAGGAAGGCTGAATTTGGAGAACCAGGTCGTTTGGGACAAAAGTGTCTGGATATGGAGGAAATCCATCCCTCTGGAATCTCAAATTCCCAGTGACCATAAGTCTTTTGTGATCTGTTCCTCCTTCTTTGGCTCCTCCAGGTGAGTCCTTGGAGAGGACGCTTTCTGCTGGTGGCACCTGAGGGTTGCCAGGAGTGGTTGTGGCCTTTCTGCTCCTCTTGGGAAGTGGGGAAGGGCTGGAGGGAGCAGCTGGAGCTGACTCCTGCTCACCCCCAGCCCAGATCTGTTGTTCTGTAGAAACAAGATAAGTAGAACAAAAGCTCTCTGGTTGCACAGAGGTGTTGAGGAAGATGAGCTCCTTCATCGTTGTGCAGAGCTGAAACCAGGTGAAGTGTGTTCTGGAAATTAACATGTCATTGCTTAGGGGGATCTGGAACTTAGCTGAAATCTGAGCTTTTCTTTTTAATGGCATGGCAGCAGGTGATGTGCACAAGTGTGAGATGGGATAGATGGTAGAACAGAGACTGGGTGATGCCACCTGGATGTCCCTCAAGCTGCCTGAGCCAGGAGGGATCAGAGCATGGCAGTCGTGACAGGAGCTGTGTGTGCAGAGCCTCAGAGCAGAGAATAAAGCAGGTATTTCCTTCTGGTGGCTTTTGGAGTTAGCATGCATGATTTAAGAAATGTGTTTTGCTTTCCCAGGAGAGATATCAAACAGTACTAAGTGTTTCAGTGGTATTTCCTTAGGAAGTCAAAATGTTATTCTGTGTGTAGAGGCTTGTTGCTTAATTTCCAGACAAGGAGCTAAGTTAGGCAGAAAAGAAAGGAAAAACACCCGAGCTTTTGGCATATGAGGATCAGGGAAAAAAGCTCTCTCGTAGCAAAAAAAAAAGTGTTATCTTTTTATCCTTCTTTCCCTTCAGTACCTGCCATGCAGTTTTCTCACAAATGCAAACATCCTTCACAATCTGTTTAAAAAACCACAAATACATCACTCGGAGGAATATTTAAGGAACCATCAGGAGGGAAAAAACTCATTGGTTTAATGGAATGCTGTCAAGGAAAATCAGCATCACAAACGACACAGGGGCAGAATTGATACTTTTGCACTGACATGTTAAAAGAAAATCCCATGCATTATTTAGAAAACCCAGAAATCTGTCAGCTGTATGATTGCCGAGTTAGCAGAAGCAGGAGGATGCTGCTCAAGTTGAAAAGAAACGCGTAGGCACAGATCCATATTGTAACCTTTCATGTTCTCCACCCACCATGAATACCCAGCTATTACACGGTCAGCATTTTTTAGTTTTTCTCTTTTAAAATTTTCAAGTGCTTGAAAAGTCAAAAGAGGTAGGTCTTTTCTCTAAAAAGCAGGATGCCAAGGCTGTTATTTTATTATAAGAATGTAAAAATGACAGGACCAGAGAACAGGTTTTTCTTAATCCTTGAGTACCAGGTAGATTTCATGAAGTAATTTTTCCTGTTGTTAAGGCAAGTATTTTTGTGTTACATGATCAGAGAGTTAAGCATTTTCTGAAATAGTTATGAATTTTCTTAAATTGTCCTTTGGCCAGGAGGGATATGTGCAGTCTTGAAGCAAGAGAGAATTTAACATGTTTTGGGTTTTGTGCTGTCTCATCCAAAAACCAGACTTGACTTCAGCCCGAGCAGACACGTTACATTTTATCCTAAAAATCGAGACTGTGCTATTTTTGTGGGTAGTGCAAGTGCTGGTGATGGTGAGGATGAAGGTGGGAAGGTGAGGAGGCACACAGGGGATGCTTGGCCCCTGTTGTGGGGACAGGATCTGCACAGGGAGGTTTCACCCAGGGACATCACACCCAAAGGAGATTCAGGGCGTGGTGCCACTTAGTGATTTCAGGATGTGCTTCCATGCTTAGCCTTGGAGTTGTGCTTTTATGGAACTTTGTTGAACCCACATGGAAGTGATGGTGAAGTTTATTTGAGCTTTTTCAGTGAAAGTGGAGTGAAGGAACTCAAACATTCTCGTGACATGGGGGCTTTAAAAAGCTTTCCCCAGTGCTGCTTGTCAGGAAAGATCCATGCCTGGGGAGTGACAGGAGCAGGGAATTCCCTGTGGATGGTGTCAGTGATGCCTCCATGGGGACAGACACCGATAATCCTGGAGGAAGGGGTGGATGTGCTGTTGTATTTTTAAGATCCAACTCCTCAAGCATTAACCAGGAAGAGAAATGCTGTTTGTTTGGATCAGTTGTGCCTCGTTTGCACTGTGCTGTTTTCTCTCCTGTTCCTCCCTAATGGGCTCCCTCAGTTATCCCAAGAACCCAGTCTCCATGTGGGAAGCTTGGAAATAAGATGCAGATATCTATTTCTTTGGCAAATTGTGGTTTTTTGGAGAGCGAGTGTCAGTGGATATTTTGTGCTGTGTTACCCCATTTGGCAGGGTTTAGTACCAAGAATTTCAGGGGGCTTTAGTGAAGCTCAGTTTTAACTGAGTGCAAAAATGAATTTTTTATCTGCAAACTTACCTTAATGTCCCATTTTAAATACATTCTTAAGCAGTTACCTATTGAATGCGTGTGAATAATTTAACTGTATTTTTAAAGTATTCATTTAAATTTGAACATAAATACTTTATAGTAAGTGTAGATAATGATTCACACATAATTGTTGACACATCAGCTAATATTTATGTATTTGGATTGACTGACACCTATCTGAGAAATGTGAAGCAGCTCTGGCTTTAGTTTTAAAACTAATAAAGGAGATAAAAGTCCAGAAGAGTTTTGAAAACTCTTCTCTGTAACTGAGGCATCTTTTTCTGAGAGAGGAATTCTCTTTTTCATACTTATCTTACACATGATGAAATTAACTGTGTTTATAACATCCTGAGCTATATGTAAACTGGTTTAAAGATCAAGCAAATTTAGGTTTTATCTTTTATTGGGTTCTTTTTAGAAAAGTTGGTATTAACTCGTGAAGCTCTGGGTTGTGTGAATGCTTTTTGAGTGGGTAATTCCCAAGGGCATATTTTAAATGGAATCATGACAATTAGATATTAGATACTGCTAAGTGTTTACAAATGGAGAATATATATACACTTGTAAGTTTATTTCAGCAGTTAAACATCTCACATAATCTGTTTCCTTGGTATAGTTTGGTTGTTATTTTATTTGAAGTCAAAGAACTGTTGTTCCTTTTTCCCTTGGAATACTGAGGAAATACTGTTGTTCCTTTTTTTTTAATGAAGACAGGATTCCTTACTATGATTTCTAACTTTTGCTGGAACAAATCTATAGATTCATATCTATTAAAGATTCATATCTATTAAAAAGCCCTGCCTACCACCAAACCAAATCCCCCTGGGTGCACATGGCGGGATCATAAACAACCTCTCCAGATTCTTGCCATATCTGCTGGCAGAACTAAGTGCAGCAAAAGATAAACTAATGACAAAATGTAAATGCTATGGCTAAACGGAGGAGAATTGAGAGCTTTCACATGTCTGTCACCTTTCAGATCCTTTACAAATTTATAGTCTCAGAGTGCAGAGGTCTAAATCTTCAAAGCTTGAAAAACAGAGGTGCAGCATGAACTAATCTTCATTTTTTCCCCTATCTTCTTACAGCAGCACTAATGGAAATGTATTTTGTTTAATGACTCTGAAATCCTGTTTGTAATTAGATGTGGGAATTGGTCTTACTTTGTAACAGATGATACTGGAATAATAATATGAGAGATGCTACGCTGAGACCACTATCCTCCTAAATCTATATCATTTTTCATTTTATTGACAGGAAATGTGTTCCTGGAACAAAGAGATTGATTTTAAAGAGTGGAAAAATAATGTCTAGTAAAAACTCGAATGAAAACATTTTAGCATTACTTTAATTGTATCACAAGAGTATATTAACCCTTCGGCTGTATTTTTAATTTTAGTAAACAATCTTCTTACAGTCGTTGCTTTGTCACTGGCACAATCTTTGAATGAATGCACCAAAAGGTAAAGAACTTTAATTAATGATGGGGTGCATACAATTAAAATGCACATCATATTTCAGAAGGATTATTCAAAATAATTAATTTTGTCTGTTAAAACACTTTTCCAGTTGTAAATGAAGTGATTAGGAATGGGCACAGAAGATGTGAGTGAGGGCTGAGCTCACACAGTCCCTTCAGAGTATTGCTGTCTTTACTAGGTCTTGGTGTCATAAATCATTTTGGCCTCTCTGGAGCCAAGGCTACATTTTTTCCTTGGTTATAATTCTCGTTTTTGTTGGTAGTAGCTGAAATCTGTGCCCCTACCAATGTGCAGAAGGAAAGCAGGTGGCTCCAAAGTGTTCCCATTAAGACAAGGTCTCGTGTTCATCTGCAAGGCTCAGGGCTCCACAGCACTGTGGGGACTGATACTGGTCAGAAACGCACCAAATTTAGGACTTTCTGTATAAAATTTTATGAAGAGCAAGGCAGATTGGATGCCCCACACTTGAAAAGGAAAAGCATTGCAGCTGAGATGTTTTAGTAGGGTCCTGTGGCTGCTGAAGGACACGGTGTGGAGAGGGTTGTCCCTGCAGTCACAAGGTGAGGAGGCACCTCACCTGGGGTCAGGAAGGCAAGGGAGGGGAAGGGCATGATCCAGCTCTACCCCTCTGAAATGCATCTTGAATTTTATGTTGAAACATCCTTGGAAAAAGTAAAATCAGAGCCAGGAGCAGGCAGCATCCATGGGTGACCAGCAGAGCTCTGGTAGTGTGGGTGCCAGGAGTGCCCAGGGATTTGCAGCATTTCCACAGTGCAAGGATAGGGAAATACCATATGCCAGATACTTTTTTCCTTTCCCCAGGTCCTTGTACGTACTCTTGTTTCCACAAAATCTCATCTGCTGATCATTTTGCACAAAGTAACATGTTCAAACTCTGTTGGTTTAATTTCCCATTGCAGGGTGTAAGGATGTAAGGAATCCTGTAAAGAATTCCAGTAAAAGCAAGTATTAGTGATAGTTCCCTTTGTTAACAGTAGTGAGTCCACTTCAGTCTCACGTTAATGATATTTTGACAATAGAAAGTACTTCAATATTTTAATTACATTGTAAAGTCTGGAACATTCCTGTTCTTGTTAAGGCACATATAGGTTAGGATGAAAACTGGAATATTACCTTTGATGTGGGCCACATGCTGAGAGCCCCCCAAAGGATGTCACTGACAGTGATACAGCTGCCAACAGCAGGAGCCTCATGAATGACAATTTTAATCAGATTTTTTTTAAAAAGTCCTCTAACATACAGTTAATTTATTTTTGAGGCAAGAAATGTTTGTGGTGTGATTATTTGGAATATTTTCTTACTGAAAGGAGTAGCATTAATCCCCCCCAAAATTTTCAGGCCGTGGGTTTGTAGTTAAGGATTCAGCACTAGATTTGTGCGGCGTGCCCTGAGCTGACATTTCTGCAGCTGAGATTTGGTAGCAGTTTTCCTTGCAACAGTTGGTGCTGTTGAAATGTCTGGCTGATCTGTGAATTTGATGAGACAGAAGTCACCCTGGTCTCCAGTAATTCTGCCTCTCCTTGCACCCACAGAGTACAAGGCATCCCTTAGTTGTGGAGCAGGGGCTGTGTGGGTAAGCAGGACACACATAGATCAGAGCCCTACTACTTTTTATAGAATACCTTGGCTCTCTTCAGCACTTAGATTCAAGTTTTATTTTCCTTTAATGAAGTTTTGATCTGTGAGAAAATCAGGATTATGCATTTATTTCTGTGATTTTACAGTAAGCATCTGACAGTTTTGCATAATAGGTTATGCTTTCTGCTCCATATTCTGTTTAAAAAAAGCTGGAATCCAAAGCTGTGAGTGACATTTTGGTAGAATTTTAGCAAGTACAGTCATTACCAAATTAAAAATAGATACAGGTGGGTAGTCTGTGTTTTTAGCTCCTTTTAAAAAAACCCAACCCTTGACTGTATACAAGAGCAGCAGTTTATCAGATCATTATAGTTACAATTAGGAAAGACCAACAATGTTGTCTCAGACCAAGAGTAAATTTACCTTTATCCACCAGAGGCTTTAATTTCCATGGCTGTTACATCTTTTCCTCAAATGAAATTCTTACTCTTAATTTTTTAGAAGGTTAATTTAAATTAATAAGATCACTGAAGAGTATTAAAACGTGGTCCATTTAGTCAAGGAGAAGAAAATGTTACTGGCACCGTATAATTGAAGCTGCTAATTTGTCCATAATCTAAAGGAAAAACACTTGGACTTTTAATACAAGTTTCAAGTGCTTTATTATTTTGGAAATCCAACCAATGTTATGCTACCTGGTACCTAACTAATATGCATTTATTGGCCAGTTGTGTGTAGAGGAAGGTTCCACAGTGCAGGGCAGTGCTGCTGCTGTGGGTGGGCACTGCAGGCTGTGCCTGCAGGCTGTGGGTCACACCTGGCTCAGGTGGAAGGGTGGGTCAGGACATTTCACCCTGCAGGATGGCTCAGGTGGAGGGGTGGTTCAGGACAGTTCCACCCTGCAGGATGGCTCAGGTGGAAGGGTGGTTCAGGACAGTTCCACCCTGCAGGATGGCTCTGACTCTGGCTCTGGTCTCTTGCTGCACTTTGTGGTGTTCAGGATTATCAAACCCAGTGCCTGCAGACTTGTTTCCTTACCATACTCCAACTCTGCCAGCCTCATGTCTGACTGACAATTGTCCAGCTTAATTTTAGAAATTCCATAGGCTTCTGATCATGGTAATTTTTCCTAATGCTTCCCTAAGTCTTCCTTGTTAAAAGTCTTTGGTTGCTGCAACTTGTCCTGTTCACTGTGGGTGCAGAGAACAATTTATTCCTCTTTATGACTGAGCATGTTCTTTATCTAGAGAAGACAATTAGTGAGCTCCTGCCTGTTGTCCCTTCCCTCCAGTGACCAACCTGCTGTTCTGCAGGGCTCACACTGAGGATCTCCTCAGCCCTGCTCAGCTCTCCTGTGCTGCCCTGGCCCCTCTCCAGGTGATTCAGATCCTCCTGCTCCCTGCCCAGGGCAAGGCCATGCTCCAGGCAGGAGTGTGGCAGGGATGGAGACTGAGAATGCCTCCCATTGTACAGGCACTGATCTCCTGGAATTGTGTGCAGCTCATTCTCCTGGCATCTCCTGGCAGCAGCATCCTGCTGACTTGTGTTTACCTGCAGTCTGCTACGGACCAGATATTTTTTTTATTTTTATTTTTTAAATTTACTCAGGCAGTTAAACCCCATTCTGAGCTGAGGATGGCTATTCCAGCCTTCCCTCTGCCCTCAGCAGATTTTCACGTTGTATCTCTCGTAAATCTGCACAAAAGTTTAGACAAATTCTAATAAAATCCAGAATTTTGGGTAATTCTGCTGTGTATGCCTAGGATATAGACTAACATCTGCCCTTGAATGGGGAGTATTTAGTTCAGTTGAGTTTGGTCATTTTATGGTTCATTCTCTCTGTACAAGTTGACTGAAGGAACATTCTGAAGGTAAATGAAAATTGATAGCTGAAACTGAAAATCAGCATTTCCTGTCTCAATGCCGTGCATTTTTTAAGCTGTACACAGCCATCTGCAATTAATGCTCTTTGTTGTATATCTTCTGTATTTACAATATATTTGACAATAAAACCTTTTTTGACATTTAATCAGTAGCAGAGTTGTTCCACTCTCATTATATATTCATGAACTTTATCACCAAGACAAGACATAAATGTTGAGCTTCCCTTTAAGATCAGACAGGCATTGATATTTAAAACATTGAAAATTGAGGGGGGTTGTTGCTGTGTTCTGCATTTGTGCAATATAAAAGTTAGAATAGATTCTTCTTTTTAAGAAGATGCTCAGGTTTGAAGGATGGAGACAGTGAAACTTCAGGACTAATGGAACTGTAAGAGCTGGGTATTCAATTACTGATTTCATGGGCCATCAGAGGCTACTTTTTCCCCCTTTTCCTGTAAAGCTTATAATATTAGTTAAATTGGGATTCATTTTCTCATATTTCAGATGGAAGTTGTAAAGGCAGTAGGAAGAAAGTGTCTTGCAAGTTCTGTTTGTTGATTGACTGTCTCTAAGAAATTGATGTGAGGAGGATTTTGGCATTTCATCCTTGAGAAATATTCCCCCTCATTTGCAGCACCCCTTCTATTTTTCTGGATTTTGACAAAGTAGATGTTTTTTGGAAGCCCAGTCCAACTTTATTCCCTTTCTCTGTAAAGTCTAAGATCCAGGCAGAAAAGTCATTTAGAGAAAAACAGATAGTACAAGTAAGATCTTCAATTTCACTTTTTAAACACCAAGCATATCTGGGTATATCCTGTATGTTAAATGGCATTTCTGTGTCAGTGGGAGATTGAACTTTAATACAAGAACACCACTGAAACAAAAGGGAATTTGCATGAAACTTGCAGGTATCTTATATTTGGGAGGGTAATCTCTAATGAGCCTCTCTGAATTTAAACTCAGTGATTCTGTCTGTAGAAGAAATATTTGCATTGTCCTATTGCTCACAGGTGATACTGATTTTCTCTCCAAGTAACAGCTCTTCTTTCTGCCTCAAATAATTACAGCCCAGACCTTGCCCCTGTACTATGTAAATGGAAAATCCCAATCATCAGGATAGCAGTGTATCTTCAATTTGGATTTAAAAGAAGTATTTTATTTATTAGATGCAGTTATAGCACTGAAATAAATGGTTGGTGCAGTTATGTAACATCTCACCTTCAAAATTTAATCATCTACAAATGTAATTTATTTTTCATAAGCTCCTTGCTTTTTAATATGATTCATTAATTTTTTTTTTCCTGTTGGTTGTTCATCTATTTTGAATGGAGACTCCAGGCATTTATTTTTCCTGTTCCTTAACGCTTGATATGGTTGAAGTAAAAATATTTTAAAATAATGTTGGTATTATTTAAATAATTTCATATTTAAAAGTTTGAAGTTGCCCAGAGAGGTTGTGAACTCCCAGTCCCTGGAAGTGTCCAAGGCCAGGTCGGACAGGGCTGGGAACGACCTGGGACAGTGGAAGGTGTCCCTGCCATGGCAGGGGGTGGCACTGGATGAGCTTTAAGGTTCCTTGCAACCCAAACCAGTCTGCCATTCTATATTTCTATATTATTTGAAGCACATGAGGTGTGTGACAACAGTGTGGTCACAGCTCCCCCAGTTTTAGTTATCTTAATCGTATACATGCAATAACTTCTAATTTAATTAAGACCAGCAATATTCCACATTAGCCTGTGTGTCAAAATCCATGCAATATCCTATAAAAAAGTCATTAGTTTGGTAATATCAATTTAACAAGTTTTAGCTCATTAACCTTGACACCAGCAGTGCTGGAGAGAGGAACCTTTTGATATTGTTGTTCTCAGCACAGAGCAGGGAGCTCTGGAAATGGGCTGAAATCCGTGGCCATTATCCCTGATCATCAGTTACGGCTGTGTGCTGGCTCTTCTGGGCAAACACCACAAATTACAGCTCCTCAAGTCAGCTTAATAGATGGCTTAGCAGTTACACAACATCTCACCTTCAAAATGTAATCATCTGCAAATTGCAGAAATGCTTCTTCAGTTAGTTCTTTTTCTGTTCTGGCATTGTGCTTGAGAAATTGCAGTTACCTTTGTAATGAAGTTCTTGGCTTAGCTTATAAATATTATTTAATATTGGTGCAGGTACCATTACAAAATGGAAAAATGAGCAATCACTTAAAAGCAGGGGACAAAGAAATCAAGAAGAAACTCCAGCAGTCAAAAAGCTGTTCTGTATTGCATATTTTCTTTTATACTTGTAGAATAAAAAAAAACATCAGTGTTGAAAAAGACCTTGAATATCGTCGAGTCCAACTTAGTGTTGTCTGATTTGATGCCTCAAAGTGGGTGACTCTGATTTTCAGAATTGAGAAAAGGCAGAGCAGAACTCATATTTAGCCCCATTGTTAATCACAGAGGCATTTGAAGAGCAGTGAGAAGGGATTCTATAAAAATACACGGTATTTTCTTAGAATCAGCTTCCCCTAATCCCTTCCAGTCCTTGAGAGTCTGTGACTTTTTATGATTTGAGGACAACATTTGGATGTAGAGAGAATGAGCACCCACCTGTGAGGAAGGGCTGTGTGAAACAGGGAAAGAAGAGGGAGTTAGATGTGGAAGTGGGAAAACAAAGCAAGATGAATGTGGAAAACAGAATATTTTGTTGTCAGCTTTTTTTCCTGTTCATGCCAGTGCCAAATTTTCATGGGTTTATTTCCCTTCCCCTTAACCATTTTCCATAAAGGAACAGTTTAACCTCAGCCAAATTTTCAGCCTCACTAAGACAAAACAAGGTCAATTTAAATAAACCTAAGTATATATGTTTTTTTTACCCTGGCACATTTGTCTCATAATGAGTGAGCTTTTTTGTTTTTTTTTTTTTTTTTTTTTTTTTTTTTTTTTTTTTTTAATTTGGCATTTGCAGAAATCTAATCCAAAATGAAAAGTACACTAGAGTAAAATTGAAATGTTGGTTGACCTCCAGGTAGTGGGGAAGAGCATGGTGTTGAGGTTGAGTGAGGTTTTCCATGTGCAAAAAACCACTGTACTTTGTAGTTCTGTAAGTTTGAAAAGAGATAATTTCAAGTGATCTTAGCTTTGAGAATTTACAAAATGTAAATTTTTGTTCTCTTTGTATTTTATACTAAAAAGCAGCTATGTTGAAAATTCGTTACAAAATAAATCTTCTAAATTGTTATTCTTTTAAGATACGTAAAATCTAAAATCTCCTCTGTGCGTTGAAACTGGGCTTTTGTCTTTATCTAAGGAGCATTTTTTGAGTAATCCATAAAATAATTTTTTAAATAACTGATGACTGTATGGATGCAGAAAAAAAGTGCAGTTTTATGAAGTCCTTCATCTAAGACCTAATTCAGATAGAATCACCTGTACATGAAATCAGAAAATTAACATGTGCTGGGTAGTTGGGCAAACATGTCTGTAAGGCAAAGCTGCCTCTGCAAATATTGGATTTCTTTCTAAAGGGGATCTTGCATTATTTGACATTTATGAAAAACTGTCAGAGTTTTATGTGAAACATGTAATGACATTTCTTGTGGCAAATGTATGTTATTTTACATTTATGTTAAACCCCATATGGGGGCATTTCTGCATGTATATGTATGAATGTGTCTCAGTATATTGGAAATGAGAACTGCAAATCAGACTGCAAATTTGTGCCCTCTAATTTGGAGGTTTGTAGTCTGACCATGTTCACTTGAGATTTAAATATCTTTCAAGATATTCAAGCTTGATTACTTGGCCTCACTTGAAAAATGTAGCTTAGAGCTAAGGCTTTTATCTGGGTAGCTGTCTTTGTATTAGGACTAAAAATTCCTACCACTTCCAAGATGTTTTGTATAGTAAAATATGTATTTTAGAAGTTTCAAAGGCTTTTTTGACCAGTATTTTCAAAAGCTGGCATAATTTATGAAGTGGAGGTTCAGCTGCAAACTGTGGGGCTTGGCTTTAGGGGGAATCATGGTTGGGGGATGTTGGTGAGCAATGACATGGATAGAGGGTATTTGCAGCAAAGCCATCTGGAGCTGTGGAATGACCAAAGCTGTCTGTGGCACTGGGGGAACAAAAATCTTTCACCTTTGGCCAAAGCCCTGGGCTCTGGACACTGGGAATGCCAGGCTGGAACCGCAGGTACTGAGCCACAGGTGTGCTGGGACAAAGTGCATCTCTCAAAAACCTCAGCAGAGAATGTGATCCTCTGTCCCTTTTCTTTCCACGCAGAATCTCAGAAGTGAAATACAGATCTTCAGGCTTCACAAAGTAAAGAGCTTTGGGAAGAGTGGATTTGTCATTATGTTTAATTTGCACATACCTCACCAAAGAAAAGGCCAGGGGAGCCAGGCCGAGAACACAGCTGTACAGGCAGCTCAACTAATTGCCTCTCCATCCTCAACCTCATTTATCTTCATTTCTTCCCAATTATACCAAATTATCAATAGTCTCTGTTGCATCAGAGTCTTAATCCCCTTTATTCAGGCAGCATTAGACAGTGGCAGATGAATTCTTGGAGGGAGTCAGGGTAAACAGCCATGAAATGCCACCTCTGGCAGATGGCATTGCTCACAAGAAATGTGACAAAACATTTGGAATTTGTTACCAGGCATTGGTATGAGAAGGCAAGCTGTCAATATTTTTTTAAATGATAATCAAGGTGGTGCATACTTATACCACAAGCAGAAATGAATCCTGTCCAAAACCTCAAGCTTAGTTAAGTTCAGCTTGGCACTGAGTTATTCTGTTTTGTTGCAGAAGCCTCTCACTTTCTCTTCTTAAGAAATAGTTTCACTTTATCTAGTATCAATATCAACATGTTAATAATGTTTTTTCTGATGGTAGTTGTTATTTTTTGCTTTGTATTGCTCAGAAAGAAATTCTACCTTGAAAATGTAGAATATCCTTTACAGAATAACCATTCAGGAATGGTTTATTTGGCACTGTTGGTCAGTTCTAGGGGTTGGATCCTGCTCCTTAGAGCAGCTAATGCTAAACTCCCACTGCTATTCCTGGAGGAGAATTATTCCACAGGTGATAGGAATACCCAGTGGCTAAGCTTGCAGAATGAGAAAAATGTTCTGAAAAGCAAAGATGGATTGAATGTGTGAGATGGATCCAAGTGCTGTGGTAGGAATCTGTTCAGATATTACTGTGAGCACAATTTGTGAAAGGAAGTACAAAGTTGGCTGCTAATGTAGTTCCAGGAGTTTTTGTGTGTTATTTTTAGGCTGGCATTAAGTGAAACACAGTGGATGTCCCTGCTGACCTTTTCTGTGAATTGGGTTTGCTCACGAGCTCTCGTGGTTTTGGCAGCACTCTCAATTTTTTGGAAGTCAGGAGTATTTGGTGCAAGGGATCAACTGTCAGATGTAAGAAATGGAATGAATGTGTACCTGGCCTGAGGTCCCATCCTGACACAGCTGGGTGGGGCTCTGCAAGGGGCTGCAGCCGCTGATCCTTTGTGGAAACCAGGACTGTGGCACTAAATCTCACTAGAGACCTTCTTCTGTATAAAAGTGTGTTGGGCATCCCTCAGCAGCCTCTCCTTCTCTGCTAACATCTCCAGTAAGTTTTGTGCAGGTGCTGGAAGTTTGGAAAACTGTCCAGGTGTATAATAAGGCCACAGATTTTATTTCATTCTTTCAAGCCATACTTTGCATTATATAGAATTTTCTTAGTATGAGGAGATCTTGGAAAGATTATAAATACATGATCCATTTATGTCACTGCAGATTAACTCAGCATATTGCCATCTGTAACTTGGACTGTTCTTAATAATAATTTCAAAGGAATAGTAAATGATGAATTGTTGAAGCTCAAATAACCTGATTTTGTAGTTACCTGTCTGCCCTGGATGTCAAGATATTCTCAAAGCCTCTCAGAATCAAACTGAATTATCTGCTGAGTTAGTCATGGTAAAAATTCACAGTATTTTATCTCAGTGGTTCTTTCAGTAAGTTGTTAAATATGGGGAAATATTAAGTAATTTTTTTAAAAAGGCAGAGAATTGTAAATTGTGATGAGTGAGAGTATGGGTGATTATCATCACTGGAATACAAATCCTGGTTCCCTGCTTGCTGCTGGCTGCAGTAGTGGAGTTCAGAGGGATGTATGTTTTATCCTTTCTGGCAGGCAGCCCTGCAAACTGTATTCAAGATCTGAAAGTTAAGCTGTTTTATTTCTGGCTTGTGCATCATCAACAGTAATAAAAACATGACAGACCAGAATTTTGACCTTCTTTCTCTCTGTGAAATGAACGTGTTTCTGAAGGCAGGCTGTAGTCCTGCAGTAGAAAACAGTTTTTTTGTTGATGGTCCTTAACCAGAATAGATGCTGTGTTCTAGTACATCATTCTTATCTTTGTATAGAAAATGAAACAGTTGTCACACAGTTGTTACTAAAAATGTTAGCAATAAATGTACTTCATGTTCTATAGAAGAAACTGAATAGAGTTTTATAACTTAATATTTAATCCAGAACTAGGAGCTGTCAGAGGAAGACAACAAATGCCCAGTTAACCCTCCCAAAACACCCCTTCAAATATCACCAGGTGGTTTTTTATACAGTGCAGGCACAGGTATCTGACTCTGAGAGGTGCTTGTGGAGTACCAGTGCATTTTAGTGACATTTGTTGTAAGAGTTCATGTCTAAATTTCTGTAAATCTGATGTTTCATCTTGTTAAGTGTAACTTTTACAGGGCGCTGTGGTTGTGGAAGTTGAACCACTGAGGTGTGTTTGGTGTTTTGGAGTTCAGCTGGAGGTACTGAAGGTCATACTGAAGTTTAGTTGATGTAGCCAGTTTGTTCATCTGCACTGGTCTCAGAAAGCAGCAGAAAACACTTGGTTGTATTTTAGGAGCATTTTTGTGGATCCAGTTTGCAGGGATGAATGGCTCTGTCTGCTGTGAGAGAGAGAACAGGTTTCCTGCTGTTCAGAGCCTTGGACAGCAGCACCTGGCTGTAATGGTGAGACCTTGTTTTGGCTGGAAAGGCCCAGGGAGGGACGGTCACACCTGCCAAGGTACCTGGCACTGAGGAGACTTGGCTGGGGCTGAGCTTCAGCACCAGCCTCATCCATCAGCACGTGGGAACCTCGCAGCGCATTTCATTTACCACCTCCCTGTTTCTTTGTTCACTTTAAAGGAAGCAGTTGATGGTTTGGGAGGGATGGTTAGGTTCCTAGATAAATACTGCAACTCTGCTTTTATCATCTCAGAAAGTGTCTTCCTGAAATTAGTTGTTCTTAATTAATTTGGCATCAAATATTCAGACATATTCCCAGTTACCTTTAATGTCCTGTTTGCTGTGAAATAAACTTTGATTTTGCTGTCATCAAGACTTTTCAAAAAGTTTAGAAATGATATTCAGATTTCAGATGCCTTCTCATTGTGTAATTATCAACAGATTACTTCACCTAAGTCCTGACAGACATATTTTTTAAGTATGACTGACTGATGGACAGATTGGGAATTGCTGAATTAATGGGCACATTTCAAAGCCTTG
>NW_005054349.1:3758211-3805257 GCF_000277835.1 Geospiza fortis | reverse complement strand
TAAGTTTTTGGAAGTAGCCCAGTAAAGCCATCATTGGATTTCTTGAGTTTTAATATCTTACCCTACACACTTTCATGGCTTTCTTGTAGGGTACACTCCAAAAGTTGATACAGCCCAATACACAGCCAGACAAATCCATGAATTAAAGCCTTAAATGCATTTCAGATCTGCCATTTAGATTTCCAGATGGTTGTAATGACTTTGGGCGCTGATTAAAAATCTTGTTCCCATTTTTAAATTTCAGGATTTCATTTGGGTGTAATAAGGGACCACAGAAAGTGCCCACACCTGCATGGCCTCTGTAAATAACATTATCTACTGCCAATACAAGGGACAGAATTTGAAGTTAAATGGGTCAAAATCCTGACCCAGAGCAGTTGGATGGTTTTCTGACTGGAAGGTGACACTTGACCAGGAATGAG
The DNA here is from genome assembly GCF_000277835.1 of Geospiza fortis. Classification (NCBI taxonomy): domain Eukaryota; kingdom Metazoa; phylum Chordata; class Aves; order Passeriformes; family Thraupidae; genus Geospiza; species Geospiza fortis. The sequence continues at coordinate 3,804,835 of NW_005054349.1, read as the reverse complement.
ACCTGGGTGGTCTCTCCCTGACCTTCCTGCAATGAGAGTCTCAGTTTTTGACCTAATTTTGTCTTCCTGGGATGCTCAAAGGTTGATACCATGAAAATGTTGACAGTAGGCTGAAATGTTTTTGCAGAAGATACTCTGTGTAGGCCAAAAACGTGACCATTTCTCCCAATATCAGGGTAAGGTTGGGATATTGGTAAAATAGTCTGGAAACACAAGGATTAGGAGTGCTAGCAAAAAGCACTGCTGTGTTGTTTTGGGAGTCATGGGGTTCTGTATAATGCAAAAATTTTCAAAGCTCTGTGTGTGCTGGACACTCACAAGAAGTTAGAGGTGAGAAATACTTTGGAATTACCAGTACTGGAATAGCAATGCACTGAATACCTTTTTCTTCACAGCTGTTGTTGTGCTTAATATGCCCAACAGGATGAAAAATGTGTTTAAAAATAATTTGAGAATAAAATTGGCCAGTGAAGATGGTATTGCTTTTTACAATTGGAGTTCAATTTTTCAGGAATGTATCACAAGGAACAGTAAAATGACAGACATAGATTGAAGCAGTGTGGTTGTGGAATTCGAAGGTAGCTCTGACAGAGAGGATTTCATTTAGCACAACCAGACAGATTTAAGGCTGATAAAATGAATTTGAAACCAAATGAAAAGAAACTGTCACCGAATTGAACTGTGATTACTTTGTGGAGATCTTTCAATACCTAAAACCAAGACACTGATTTAATCACTACAGATATATCTTCACCAAAAAAAACCCCAACAAACGAACAACAGATTTTGGGGTTTTGTTCCGAAGAATGGAAATGCACAGAGAGGCTTATTTCTAGAAAGCTTTTGGCTTTAAGAGTTGCCTTAAAAAATTCCTGAAGTTAATAATGGGCAAATAGCAGCATTTTCAGAAAAACTGAAACTGAGTTTATAGCTTGCATTTCCTTCAAATAAATAAAATTAAACTTAAACAGAGACACTTTGTGATGATAAATCACCTTCCACTGGGGCTGTTGGGGAGGGGGGGGCCTGTCACTGACAGGAGGTGAATGTATTGCTTGGGCTGATTTTCCCTGTTTGTTCATAGTACCTGTGATTTAATTCCTAAATTCACCTGATTTGTGCTTCTGCTCAGTTGCACACTAGTGTAATTCATGCACTGCTAAGTGACTTCTCTCAAACAACCTGTTTAGACTGCGAATAGCAGATTTCATTTATTACCCATTAAAAAACTGCCCAAATCCACATGGGGTCCATCTTTCTGTGTGCCCTGGACGCTGCAGACACTTTCTTTAGGCCTTTCTTTAACCCCCGCTGTGCTTTCAGCAGCCCCTTGGGAAGCAGAGCCTGCAGCACAGCTCTGCTGCTCTCAGCTGGCTGGGGGAGGCAGCCCAGACTTCTTTTCTTTCCCCCTTTCTCAGGTTGTGGTCAGGAGCCCACGAGCTCTGTGCCTGCCCCTGCTGAGCGCCAGGAGCTCTGGGGCTGCAGCTCCTTTCTGTCTTTCCCTTTTCCAGTGCTGAGAACAGCCTGTTCTGGGACAAGATCGACCAGAATGCAAACAAGATAAGGAAAAATCACCTTTCTGTCCTTCAGTTTTCTCTGTTGCAGGGAAGGTCATGCGGGTAGTGGGTAAGAGTGTCAAACATAAAGCTTTTGGTAAAGTGTATAAATGATGTATTGGCATTTTGACAAATAACTTCTGGGTGCTCTAATAATATTCCTATGACACTTATGTATCAAGTTACTCATATTTTAAAATGAAATATTATTTCTCATGTAAAATAAATAAAAAGTTTTATTTCCCTTCATATAAAAGAGGTAGGTCCCATTGCTGTTTCCTGTTGTTTCATTTTTCTTAGGAGTGTATGTTTATTTTTTTCCATATATCTTCCCCTTTATGTTTTATAGACCTAAAAGAAATTATTTAAAATACATCTCTGCATGTACTGTAAGCTCATCATACAAAATGCAGAATTGAAATTTTAAAAAAATTAAAATCAAAATGTGATATCTTTGCCTTATGGATGGCACCTGTTTGGACAAAAAATGGCTCTGAAAAATTGTGGTTAAACATGAATTTGAAGCATTAGGATGGATTCAGTTTTTATGGATGTATTCGCTTCTAATTGTTATGGCAACAAAGAATTTGAAAATCCACATTGATATGTTGCATGTCAGATATGTATTTGCTGATCAAACATGCTGACAAGTGTGTTACCAGATAAGAAAATTGTATACTCAAAAATAAATACCTTTTTTTAACGCTGCATGGCAATTAAAGGACTGAGTGTACCAGCACAGGTTTGCATGCCACATACTTGGTTTTTACTGTGAATCTGCTTCAGGCTTGCTGTAAAATTGTATGTAATCTTTTTCTTACCCTATGGGCATAGATACTCCAGGGAAGAATGCAAATTTTCTTTTAGAATGGTTCTTTTATAGCTGTGCAGAGGGACTGTGGGTAGGACGGATCAGAGGTGTCTGTGGTGTAGGGCACAGGGATAGGACCAGAGCCCTGACTCGTTTCCAGTTCCGTTTCCTCACTGGTGTAACAGGAGCTCCCTAATTCTGCCCCTCAGCTTTCCCACCAGGAGCTGACCACACTGCCCTTATAAAACACTTCACACCTGAGCAGTTCTAGGTGAGAACTGTTCTAATTATTATTTCATTTTTAAGAGGCTTCCTACCACATAGGAAATGCAGTCCAGATGGAGAGATGGAGCTGTTATCTGTGGGACACTGCTGGCTAAGGATGCATTTCATTTAATATCACTTTTATTATACATTGTACACTCAGCTGTATTTTTTTCTTTCTCTAAGGAGAAGTGATAGGGAACATAAGAATACAGGAATGGTCTGCAGAGATAAGTGTATTGCAATTTATTCTTGTGTTGCTGGCACTGAATACTGGAGCAGATTTACAAGTGGAATTTGCAGAGGGGAAAAGTTATTGTTGTCCCCATCTGTAAGGAGAACTGGTCCAGTGATTTGGACTGTGTGACATAATTTAAATTCAGTTTCCCCTTCCACTGCAGATTTCCTGGGTTTCCTTAAGCAAGTTGCTTTTCTCACAGGGCAATTCCCATCTGTAAATTGGGGATAATGGAATTTTCCTGGGGAACAAGCAGTGGTTGTAGAGCTGGGCTCGGAAAGCTGGGGGGGCTCTGCTGCTGCAGCCTCAGGGCCACGAGGCTCTAAGAGGCAAGAGAAACTTCCAGAATTAACTCAGTGAGCTGAGTTTAGACTGTCTGTGCCTAGGGCTGGAACTAGCCAGGGCAGAGGAAGATGAGGAGAGGGAAACTTTCAGATGAAGACTTAGTTTTTTCTTTTCATTCAGAAATCCCAACAAACTGCCTTTGGCCCAATTTTTGTGGCCTGTGCCCTGACATGTGAAATGACAGCTACAAAATGTGTTCCTAAGCAAAAAATTCATGGAAAAGTATGTGTGTTTTTTGAGGAAGAATAGAGTGTAAGTGTTAAATTTGTTTAAAAAGCACACAGAGAAAATTAAAACTCACTGGTTAAAATCAAATGCTCAACATTTCCTCTGAAAGTCCTTCATAAATCACACCTTTAACTTCTGAAACACACCAAATAATAGCACCCCAGATTCACAATAGTCAAAGTGAACAACTTCCACACTAAATAGCAGTCAAATGTTCTTTAAAAGAGCTGATATACAGTATATTAAATAACAAAGATGCTGACACAGCCTCAACTGTAGTAGTTCTAATTACTGCACTATGCCATGCTATATTATATCACATGGCATAATTTAGTGTATCTTTCTTTGTCAGTGTATTACTCATCATTTTACAAATTACAACTCTTTTATAGGAAGGTAATTCATACTTGGACATAGTGCTAAAATGATGGAGTGTTTTCCTTTTTTCTCAATCACTGATCTTTCAAACTTTTGCATTTAGCAGTATTAATCATGTTTATTAGCCAAGTGTTGTCATAAAGAATGGAATTTCTCTGTTACTTTCATATTCAATTAAAATGGTTTTTTGCTTGCTGCCTCTATCTGCTGCACTCCAGTAATCTGTTTACTTATTCTAATTGAGATCCTTGTTCATAAATTCAAAACAAAATCAATACTGCAGTTACATGTTTTTCTAACAATCTATAATCTAAGTGACAGTGTGGGGTGTACCTGAGAGGGGAGGGATCTTAAAATACCTTGAAATGTTCAAGAAACTCTAGAAATGTTCACTCTAACTTTTTTTTAAGTGTTCTGTTTTGTGGACCAGATATATTTTGGAATTCAGTAACATGGTCTACTTAACCTGCTGTTTAAAAGGAATTTGTTATTCAAGTGTGTAATACTAAAAAAGCTACAGTCTGTAAAATTGCTGCAGAAGACCAGACAGAGATTTGAGACACCAAGTGCTGTTTTCTAGACTTTGTGCTTGTTGTAGACAGTAATTACTATGCATAATAGATATCTGGACTCCTAAGTTGAAATTGCTGAATATTGATGATTTCCAAGCACAGCCTGTGCCCAGCTCATTTAACCCACAAAGTGAAGGGTGTCAGGCGGGGTCAGGCCCAGCGGTGGAGGGGGAGCTACTGAAGCTCCAAGATAACCAGGCTCGAGGATAAACTGTAGTAAACTCTTCAGGGCTGAATTCCAGCTGGAACATGGTGACAGTGGAAGGAGGGAATGGCCAGTGCCTCCAGGATTGACAGTGCAGAGACCTGCTGAGCACAGGGTGGACTCAGATGGATGTCTGGCAGGGACTGGTGGCCTCATGTCCTGTGATAGCAGGAGATGGTGACTCAGCCTCTCAGATATTCCCATTCTGATAATTCATTTAATCATGACTGATTATTTCATCCTCAGACATTTAGCTTTTCCTGTTTCCACAAACCAATGTTTTGAAAGTAGGTGATGCTGAAAGTGTCTAAAAATATTTTTTTTCCCATGCTTACGTACTAATTTATTTTTTGAAAAATTCAGGTGCAGGTGCCAGGTGCTCAGCTGTGGTAAAGGAGTGTTGGCTCCTTGCTAACCAAGCAAAATATCTCAGAGTAAAGGTACATGCCACTCATGGTTTGTTGTGCCTTGGTTTGCAGGTGGCAGTGAATCCTCCTGGGACAAGGACAAGCTGCAGTCTCCCATCACGACGGGATCCCAGCACAGCATTGGGCACGCCACGCTGTCAGGGCAGTCCAGCCTTGGGAGTGCACACCCGCTCAGCCCTCTGCAGCAGAACCACCTGCTCACCAACAGTACGTACTGGGATCCTGCTGGGAAAAGGGAGTGCCTGGAGCCCTGCTGGGAGCTGGGCTTGCCTTCCTTCCCAGCCTCAGCAAGGGGGGAAATGATGGGGGACACGTGAGGGACAGGAGGGTCAGGCCTTCCACTGCCAGCTGCACTTGTGTCTCATGTCCAAGCCACCCTGTGCCATCAATCCAAGTCCAAGTGGCTATTCCCTCTTGGAATAGTCACTCACTCACTACTGGATTTGGGACTGTCTGTCTTTGTCAATTCCATGGCATGGATTGAAAGGAAAAATATTCATAAAGTTGCTTCAAATTTTAGCTATATGAGAAAATTCTCTTCCAGATGGAAATGCTGACCCACCAAATAAAATAGGAGAGCGAGGAATTAATGCGAAATGTCCAGTTAAAAGGTCATGCACTGAACCGAGCTATCCAAAACGACTGGAATAAAATGACACAGGTTGGATTTGGAACTTGGAGCTCCCCGAAAAGCCATCTCTTTTCTTTCCCTTAGGAAGGGAGCAGGTGGGAAGCCATCAGTTCCACATCTGTGCACCCAAAGAGGGAAGGAAGGGAAGGAAAAAGTATTCCAAGAAAGATTTGATTTGGGATTGACATTTTAAAAATTATTGAAGAGTAAAGTTATTCCTATAGTTGATGATAGATGAAGAATGAAAAGCTTTTTTATGAACTCTTGTTGCTTGTTTAGGCTCTTTATCCTCCAAGTTTTCAAAGTTAATTTTTGGTGTTAGTTTTAGTGGATGAGTGACATTTCTGTCTCCTTACACAATTTTTGGAGTAGTCAGTTCATTCTCCTCTGCCAGGCCCCAGACCTGAGCAAATCAGAGCTATTGAAATGACTCCTATAAAATGAGTCTGCTTTGTTTGTGGGAAGGTATGGGCCTGAGCATTTTGGATTAAGTGTCAGTAGTTAAAAATCACCAGGTCACAGGACTCAAATTCTCTGTTGTTTGTCCCTTCAGTTTATATTCTTGCATAATTCAATACCTAGATTTCTTTTACACACAGACACATTGTATCCTTTGGTCTTAATGATATTTTCCAGTGGATTTTGTAGTAGGTGAATGTCTATAGGCTGTTAAAGGGTTTACTGGATGTCAGACATTATGCCCAATGATTTGCAAGTGCAGGATATATTTTCCTCATAGTCCTCTGAAATGTTTGACGGATTGTGTCTTAAAACTGGTGATGTGCTGTTAAATTCTGTTTGTAGTTTGCATTTCGTTTGCATGTCAATTGGACTTTAAGTAGACATACAACTCAATGTGGCCAGATGGTGTCTGGGAGTTTTGGAACTCTATAGAGGATGAGGAAAGATTATTGGGCTGTTAAGGGAGATCTGCAGGGGAACAAAGGCTTGTGGATGCAGGCACTGGAGGGGATTGTCAGAGTGGTTTGAAGTGAGGGGAGATGTATGTGGGCATTGCTTATTGCCTATCATAATTAATATTGGTGTGGATCATCATATAAAATAGAGAGTGAGTCATTAGACATCACAGTTGTTGATCATGATATGCTCATGTTAAACAGGAATAGTGTGGGAGCTGGGAATATTGCAATTCTGCCTTTCCTGGTGGGCACCGTGGTGTTTTTATATCACTGGAGTCAAATTCTGTAGGAATAACATAAGATATGTCAGTCAGTGGCATTTCTTGTTGTTAGTTCTGTCATACACCAAAAACTGGCCTTCTGGTGACTGGCCTCCTTTAAAATAGTTAGGACAAACCCAAAAGTTGAAAACTTTTTAGCATTAAATTCTCAATGGTTTGTGGTAATGACTAGCTATATGTTTGTGTTATTTAATACTTGCACCTGAATTTTTTTAATGAGGATTTCTTATCTAAATGTTATGTAGAAAAATGATAAGACATTTTTGTCTGGCAGAGTGGGTCCTGATTTTTGGGGTTTTTTTCCTGAAAAATCAATTTTGGATGCCCGATAGTAGCTATCTCCAAGTGGTCCCTCTAAAGAACTCTGGAATGCACAATAACCTGAACAATTTTTTCAGTGAATTGGTGTCTTGCTCTTTCTTTCCAGTGCAGTCATTACTAAATACAAGAAGTAATACACATGCTGAAATGGATATTAATGAAGTATGAGAATCCAATTCTTGCTAGCAGTAACTTCACCTTTTTGGCAATGTCAAGATCTGCAAGTTGATCCAAATAAATTTCATACCTTCTTAAATTGGTTTATATCCATAGCAGAAGACAATTTAAAGTGACATTTTGAAAATTAAAACCTCTGGCAACAATTTTAGCCTCTCATTACGTGTTGCAGTTCACAGACCTTCTGTACAACTGCTCAGTGGTATCTGTAGTCCAAGCCACAGCCTCCTGGAATCAAGAAATAGAGTAAAAGAATTTAGTGTGACATTGCTGAGAAATAGTAATGGGAAGAAGTCTTGGTAGGAGTGTATGATCAGATAAAGTTATTAATAAATATTCATCTGATATGTTGGAAAACATGCAAATTATATGCATGTTTTGTGGAGCTTTTTCCTTCGTTATTTCTCTTAACTAAAGAGATCTCTGAACTGGCGCAGTTGTATATTCATTTTCTGTCCCTCCCCAGCTGTGTATTCCTCTCCCCAGCACAAACCAGCCTTTCCTGGGCTGCACAGACAATTATCCCCTGCGGAACCCCAGAACTGATAAGATTTGCTGCTCTTGGGTTTGAGTGGTGGATGTTGCAGTGGGATGTGAGAGCCCTCAGAGTGTCCCAGGGACATGGTGGATGGTGTGGGCCCTCAGGGTGTTCCATAGACATGGTGGATGGTGTGGGCCCTGCAGGGTGTCCCAGTGACATGGTGGATGGTGTGGGCCCTCAGGGTGTTCCATAGACATGGTGGATGTTGTGGGCCCTCAGGGTGCCTGAATGACATGGTGGATGGTGTGGGCCCTCAGGGTGTTCCATAGACATGGTGGATGTTGTGGGCCCTCAGGGTGTCCCAGTGACATGGTGGATAGTTTGGGCCTCAGGGTGTCCCAGTGACATGGTGGATGGTGGATGCTGCAATGGGATGTGGTCCCTCAGGGTGTCCCAGTGACGTGGTGGATATCGTGGCACCTCAGGATGCCCCAGTGACGTGTCTGTGCTCTCCACAGGGATAGACCTGCCCTTCATGATGATGCCGCACCCCCTGCTCCCCGTCAGCCTCCCCCCGGCCTCGGTGGCCATGGCCATGAACCAGATGAACCATCTCAACACCATCGCCAACATGGCAGCGGCGGCGCAGATGCACAGCCCCCTCTCCAGGGCAGGGGCCTCCGTCATCAAGGTAAGAATTCCTCATGGCGTGCAGGGATCTGCGATGGTTCTCTCAGCAAGGAGGAGGATGAGACACTGAGTTCACACTGCTCCAGCTCACCTGGGCTGCTCCCAGCTCACCTGGGCTGCTCCCAACACTGAGCAATACCCATGCTGCAGCCAGGGAATTCAGCTGTTCTGATCTGTCAGAGTGAGTCTGTAGTGTAATTAAAAATGGCCACTGACACTACAGGCTGGAGTGAGATCTCTGAAAGCTTCATAACTGTCCTAAAATGTTGTTTAAAGTCAAATTTAAGAGAAAATGCTGTAGGACAAGAATTCTAGTGCGTTGCAAATCCAGAAGAGGTAAATAGCAGAGAAAATTATCACAAGTACATTAGGGAGGCTGAAGAACAAAACAGGAATTCTAGCAGTGCAAATCCAGAGCAGGTAAATACCTCAGTAAATTATCACAAGTACTTCAATGAGTAGAGTCTCTGGTAGCCAAAGCTTTAGCCAACCAGAACTTCCTTCTGGTTGGTTAAAACATATTTGTATTTTGTAAGGCTTGTCATAGTCTCTGCCAAGTAGGCTGTTCAGAAAGGTTCTTGCCTGTGTGGAGAGGTGCTGTCCTGCCACACACTCAAAAATGCATTAAAACAAGAAATTTTCAAAATAGAAGTGTGTAGGATCAGTGTATGTGAAGGATTGGTGTTCTCTAAAACAGTGTGTCCACTTTTTACTGAGCAAAAATGAAAAGTGTTACCAGTCTGACGTGTGTGTGTGTATTTGCATGCACATGTGGGTTTCTTGTTGACAAAGTAAAATGTTGTCAGCTTTGAAAGTTCATTAGTTTAATCCATTTTTCTTTGGGTTTAAATATAGGAGTCTATAGAGCTATTCGTTCTGGAAAGTAAATGTCTTCAATATTTGTGTTCATTTAAACTCATCTATCCCTGTCACTCTAGAATCTGACTTCTGAGTTGCTTTGTTCTTACAACTCTCACTGATTAGCTGAACTGATTTGCTCTCACATCTTTATTGTAAGACATCTTAATTTTAGTGTGTCATTATTTTATCCTTGAGAAAGTCACTGTTCCCAACACTACAGTCCAGTTGTGAGAATCCATTAAGTGAGGGTTGTGTTGTACTTCCTTTTGTCACAGGCTGGTGCTTCAGGAGATTTTGTTTCTAATCAAGCAGGGAAAGAAACTCGTAGTGACCAAGCACGTGTTTGTTGTTCATGCCCACGTGTTCTGATAGCAGTATCCTCTCAAGGGGGACAGCAAATGTCTCCTGTCACATCACTGCAGTAAAATTCTACATCCTTCTGCTGTTGAGATTCTGGCTGGGGAGCTTTGTTTTCCTTCTGATTTGCTTTCTGGCCCAAAGCATCTCCAAAATTACCTCAGATTGTTTCTCATTTTTACTGAGAGTCCACTTCCAGATTAGGGCAAATATTGTTCTGAATGCTTTGGTTTTGTTGACTTTTTTTTTTTTCTCTTGGATTCTAGGGAGGCTGGGAAAATTCAGGAGTGACATTTCCCATTAGGATCCCTACTTAGGATTAAGATGTGTAAAAACTTCTCTTTATCGTCATTGTACTTGCACAGCTGTTGGCTGGGTGGAGAAAACATCTCTCTCTGATGTCCAGCTGTATCTTAGTTAATGATAATTTCGGGTGGAGAAAACATCTCTCTCTGATGTTCAGCTGTATCTTAGTTAATGCAAGTCATTAAACTATTGGAAATCAGTTGAAATTCCATTCATTTTAAACCATAACCTTTCCTTCAAATGTTCAGAGACCTCTTGACAAAACCCTAATTTAAACACAGCAGTGGAATATTTGTAGCACAAGTAAACTTGCAGAAGCTTTGATTGTATTCTAAATGTTAGCAGTATGTCAACATGAAGATTAAATACATATTTGTAAACAATGCCAGTCCTTTGTAATTTAACCTGCAGTTTTTGCAGGCAGCTGGGTTTCAGAGTGTTATTTAGCAGGCCCTTGCTGATGAGAGTTACTCATTTACAGCAATTTTTTCCCCAACACCTGCACCAGAGGAGACACAATATCTCCACAGCAACACGAGGTCTGGCCAGCACTCTGGTGGGAATTATTTTCTCTCATATTGCAGAGGAAAATGCACCAGTAGCCAATGTGACAGAGGCAGAGTGGGCATCTTTTGCTGTGTTACTCTCACCTGTCAAGTGGTGCTGCATCTTTTTCTAGTTTGTCCTGAGTGCTGAAAGTGTAGATGAATTTTGTTACAGTGTGTGAGGCTCCTTTTGTCCTTTCCTTCCCTTATGTACAATCATCCAGAGCAGAATGATGACCAGTTAACATGAAATTCTTGTACAAAATAAAACATATAAAAGAAAAGCATTACTGTTCCTGCTGTCAGTAATAGTTTTTATTATAGGACATTATTTAAGTGCATTTAATAAGTATGAAACATAGCTAGTTTTCAATAGAGTCCAATCCCAGCATCATGTTTTTACTTAAAATGGGAGAAATGAATCAAATGTATTGAGTGTGTGTCTGTTTCCGTAGTCTGATGACTAAAATACCACTTGGCCTGTTTTCTATAGGTGTGAGGTGAGAATCAGCTGCTTTGTAAGGTTTTGAATGAAGTCATTATGCTTTTTATATCACGTTTGCCATTTAGAAATAAGCTGTTCTACCAAGATATGCATGATCAGCAAAGTTAACATTTAGTGCTCCAGAAAGAAATGTCATAACTATGAAACTTGATTTCTCCCTGACAGGAACACCATAAATTAGGGAGGCACAATGGCCAGGCTCACAAAACCTTCTTAGCCATCTCTAACATGATGTGATGTGATTATAGCAGTACTAGCAGTATTGTGGCTGCAGGTCTGGCAGTGCCCCTGTGATAAATCCAGCCTTACAGGGATTTACTGAACATCTGAAGAAGCTTGCTGGGCTTGAAACTTGGCTCAAATTGCTCAGGGGAATCTCTGTTATTGAGGGTCTCATATGGCCAAAGCAGAATTTGACAGGGACACTGTTCACCACCCTCTCTCTTCTCCCTCCTGCATCCAGTTCCTGTTATTTCTTCATTTTTCAGAGCTGTTCTTCAGCTTGACCTGCTCTGCAATCCAGGAATGGCCTGGATGCCAAATGAGGATCAGTCTGGGGTGGAATTTGGCTAAGCACACTTGAGTCATGGGTTGGGCAAGAAAGAGCAGTGGATGCTCAAGGCCAGGCTGGGGAGAGCACCCTGGTCTCGTGGAAGGTGTCACCTCCACCTGGCAGGAGGTGACTTTTAAGGTCCTTCCGTCCCAAACCACTCTGTAACTCTATGAATAAATGTAGCAGTTTACTGTTACAGGATAATCTTGTCCCTGAAACTCAGAAAAATCTACTCAGTGACATTATTTTCAGAAGGAAAGTTGGGATGGGTCCTTTAAAGAAAAGTAAGAGGATTTTTCACTGAAGTTTGTGAAACACTCAGCTCCAGAGAGCAGTAGCTATATAATGTGAAGATTTTTATTTTAAAGTGCACCTGTAACAAATATCACCTTACATGACTAAAAACACTGGTTTACACAATTCCAGCCAAAGAGCAGGGAGAGGGCAGGGGAGAGGTTTGGGGTTAGGAAGGTGGAGGAAAGGCTGGCGAGAGCCAGGTCTGGAGCTGACTGTGATGATCTTGGACTGTTCACTGAAAGTCTAATGTCCTTGGGAACAGGCTGGTGGGAAATACTGAAATACTGGGTCAGGCTGGGCTTGAAATTCTGGGAACCAAACCCAAACCAGCGCCTTAAGCTGCTCCTTTTGTGTTAGACATGCAAAGAGTACTGAGAGTAATGAGGCAAAACTTCATGCCAGAGATCTAAGACTTATTTTCTCCCAAATTTCCTCTGCTTCTCCTTTTACTTACCTTACATATTTTGCACCCTGCTTCCTCCTCTTGCTCATGCCTCACCCTCTTCCTCCTCAGGCTCCCTCCCTTTCCTTCTGGCAAAGAGCCTCTTTGTAGCTGCTGAGGGATGTGCTTCTCTCGAGTAGGAGTAGTTCTGAAAATTGGTTTCCTGCTGTCCATTTTTCTTCTGTTGTCATCCCCTCATGCTTGCTGTATCTCTGCTTTTCTCTTATCTTTCTTGCTGTCATCAAGGTCCTAGTTAGGAATAAATGGTGCTTTTGTTGAGTGCAAATGGGAAACACAGAAAAAACAAAAAAAAATAAAAAAGCTTTAAACAAACGCAGCATTTTTATTTTCATATTTCGTAATTCCTTGAGAATTTCACCCCAATGCACTCGAGAAACTAATTTGATAAACAGAGCAAAGCATTATTTGTACAGTGGGATCTATCTAGACATGCAGTAGAGACTTCTGAGTCTCCTTCTCTTTGAGTTTTTTCTCCTGATTTTGTGGGATTGTTAAGGCATTTGTAAAGGGTGTATATGACATGATTTTAAATTCCCTGAAGAGAGTACAGATGGGCTGTGTAATTATTGCTGAGAGGTGCTATTTTTCTGTGTGCTCTACAACTCACATTCATAATATTTACCTGACAGCCAGAAAAATGTGACCATCTCAGAATGCTCTAAAACACTTCTTCTCACAATAGAAACATTTCCCATTACAGAATTTCTAACATCAGTAATTTCATATCTCTCTGTGCATTCAATCCATTATGAATTGTTTTCAGAATATTGCAACATTTATAAAATCAACCTTCTGTACAATGTATGTGATTTTTCATGTTGTTAGATTTATTCTGTCCTGTTCCATAGCAGGCAGCTGATTGCTGCATGGGGCTGGGATATGTTGGACGAGTGACATGGGAGACAGGAGTTTGTTTGTTTTTTGGAAGGTTCATTTTTGTGGCTGAATTTGAGGTGAAGGAGGAGGGAGTGTGCAGGTTTGTATCTCTTTTTTCACTGATTCAGAGAAATTACTCTGCTGGGAGATGTTCAGATCCTTTCAAATTGCATTAAATACCCTTCTCATCTCCTCCTTTGGAGGGAGGCTGTCCCTCTCCCTGCAGTGCCAAGAACACCTGGCTCCTTACCACCCTCATGGAGATGTTTTAAGCATTGAGAACTTATTTTAAACTTCCAAGTGGAAAAAAAATCCAATCAGAAACGTCTCTTTTTGCAGAGTTTGCAAAGGAAAATTGTTAGGCCAAGCACACCTAAGCTCTTAGTTCTGGCTCAGATCTTTTTAATATTAGCGTAGTCATTTGCATTTGTCCTTAATAACTGGTATGGCTCTAATGTAGATGAGGTAGAGCATTTTCATCATTAGTCCTGGGAGTGCCTTTCCTCCCTTCCATGGCAGCGCTGGGTGAAACAATTGAAGAGATGGGCACAAGTACCAAGTTTCCACCGTGAGATCCTTTCCAGTTTCAAGCACTGTTGTGCTCTCAGATTGAAAGTAAAACATCAAGATCTTAATCCAGGAGTGAAGGTTTCCATGGCTGTCCCAGTGACAGCTAATTTAAGAAACGGGGAAGAAGGCAGCTCCTGTTTGGCTGTTTCCCAACACCATCTGATTAGCTGCACTTCTCTGTTTGGCTGAGCAGCTGGCAATTAATGGATTGATAGCAAGTAGTCACAAGGTAATAGAATTAGTGAGTGAACATCTGGTATTAAAATCAGTAAATGTAGGGGTTTTTATGATTTCTTAAATTCTGTGAGAAAATAATTGCCAGTTGACTACAACTGAAACAACTATATGTACACAGTAGGGAAAAAAAGTGCATTTTAAATGGCAAAGTACATATTTTAGGCGAAAGACTTCCCTATACACTGCAAAAGATGAATGGGATCCAGCTGGCTTTCAGACACACAGATCCTATCTTGGTTTTTAGACCAGCTGTTTACCTTGTTCATCTCCAGTACCAACAGCAATCACAGGTACTATAAGTAGCTCAGAAGACCAACAAGTCACCCCAGTCTTTGTGTGTGCTCATTTCCAGGGTGGAATGACTCAAAATCCAAACCAAACTGCTCTTCTCTAGCCCAGAAATGGCTGTGACCATCCTAGTTCTTGTTGGCATCAGGTCAGGTGTAGCACAGCTCCTGCTTCCTGTGGCAGGGATATTCTTTTCCCTGGAAAAGCCTAAATTGAGTAGTCCATCAGGGAAGGACTGTAAACTTGAGATCAATATTTAAAATCTTCTGGTTATTAGGATTCAAACAGCATTAGTATCAAGTAAGGTCAATTAGAAAGAAACACATCTTATTATTAACTAAAAAAAGGAAGTGTTAGCAATTCTTTGCTGGCTGGAATTGTGAATTGTGTTAACTTTTCTTGTTCTTCTCACTTGGTGAGGATGGGATTCAGACAGAGAGGAGGGAGCAGAGGTAGCTCAGCAAGGAATTGGGGCTGGAGACTCTGCCTGCCCATCCTGGCTTCACAGACCCCTCCAGAGGAGTCAGGCTCTGGTTTCTAGATTTTTTTTTATTTCTGTGCACTCCATTTTGAGAATATGAATGGAGATCTTGCAACCAATGGGAGGGTGAGGTGTGGCATAATGACCATCCCACTGTGCAAGTTAATGCTGGGATTTTTTTTCTGCCAGTTCCTCTTGTTTTTCCATCGTGGTCAACATCAGAAATCTTTCTTACAACTCTTCAAAACTCTAATCTAGCCCTAAAGCCAGTAGAATCTCCATTTTACCTTCCTTTCCATTTCATTAGATAGGGTGAATTCCAGCCACTGCAGAGCCCTGTAGAGCAGAGCAGCAGCACCTCAATTAAATATGAAATATCAAGATAAATGTGTGAATAAAACATCCAGGACTCAGACAAACTTCCAAAACTTGCTTGTCAGCAGTGAAATGCCATTAAATCCTCTAGGAACTCATTAATAGATTAACATTTGGAAGAGTAATTACAACTACATTACAACTAAGAATAAAGAAAAATAAAAAGGCAAATCCAGCAACATCATTTCTCTAAACTCTTGACATAAAAGGAGGATCAATACTATAAAAAAGCAGAGGTAAGGAATTAAGGCCGAGATGATTATGTCAAAAATAGGTAAGCTGTTCATATATATTTCAAATAAAACCATGTGTAGTATTTGCTATTATTGGTGTGGAATACTCCCTCACAGGGGACGGCAGAGGGATATTGAGCTGAAATCAAGGATCTGTCTGGAAATGGGGTGAGTTCATGACTTCAGTGCCTTTAAGCTAAATCACAACTAAAATCAACAATGTCAAGCTTTGTAGCTGCATTTTCCAAGGCAGAGAAGGACACTGATTTTTAGTGAGACAAATATATTGCCCTTCAAGAGGATTAAATACTGGAAAAGTCCTTTTTGAGAATTTATGTTACAGCTCTGTAAAGGAAGGAAAAAAATGAGATACAGTAGGTACTGTGGGTAGATAAATAGGTGAGATCTTGAGAAATGTTTTCATTTTTCATAAAATTCTCACAATCTGTAGAACCCTTATGTATAATTAATTCAATTATAACCTGGAATATTAATCTTGCAAATTTATGAATATGAATAAATATAAATGGGGAAAATATTACTTTATTTAGGAATGTTTCTTTATTACTGTGAGTTTACCTTGTGTGTGACCAGGCTGCCCTGCATGGTGCAGGGGGAACTGAGCCATTTTCAGGGGAAAAAAAATATATGAAAAGTAACGAGGTTATAAAATACATAGATGACAAATCAAATGAAGTCATCGACGTGTAAAACAAAATGTTAAGATTTTAGATTTGCAATTTTCCTATTTAAATGCCCTCATTGATTTGTTACAAATACTGTTAACCCTGTGTTTGGAAAATGGTGAGGACATTATCACTTGTGTTCTCATTTGTAATAAAATAGATTAACTTGCTGTGAAATTTTAACTAGGCTGAGACACAACAGTAGCTACCTAATGAACCAGAGCACATTGCTGTTAAGTAGCTAAATAGATGCATACTGATTACAGGACTGAAAAATGGAGCTGTTTACCAGCAAAAGAAGAGTCTGCTCATAGCATTATTCATTATAGGAGGGGAAATTCAGCACATTTCCACATAAACATTTAGAAATGGACAATTTCTTGATCCGTATGCAGCCTCACATGGTGATACTCCAGCCTTATTTGGAGCATATATGATAGAGAGGGAATTTCAGCTTCTTTGTTGCTTATAGGGAAAACTCTGCATTCCCAGTGCCTGTACATTGGTGTAGCTGGTAAGACATTAGATAAAATAATCAGCTAATTCTCTTAGAAAGTGACTCACTGTGTGATTTAGAAGGACATTTTTATTTGACACTTGTACATCTGCCTGAAGATTTCAAACCAAGACCCTGAGTCTGAAAGCAAATTATTCCAAGCAGAGATTATTTCATAATGAGAGACAATGGGAAATGCAGTTACCAGAAGGAGCTGGAATACTTTGCTTTTCCAAATCATCAGCTTTTGAATTACTCAAATAACTCCCATTTAAGATGACATATATGGCTGTTTGTGTGATATCTAAGTGTTAATTCCTAGTCATATTTGTTCATAGGGTTTTTTTGCGGAACAGTTGGCATGTCCTCTCCTTGGCTATTCATTTTCATAGTTGCAGTAGACAATGAAATTTACTTAAACTATGCACTCTTCTGTAAAATTAATCATTTCAAAATGATATCTTAATTGTAAATTGAGTGCTCTTTGTGGTTAAAAGAGAGGAAATAGTGCCAAAGAGGACTGTTAAAACTGAAATCCATGCAAATGAAATTGCAGTCAGTGTTGTAACCTGTTAGTAGGAACCTATTTGGAAGCTATTATTTGCACAAAGGTAAAAACCACACAGGATTTATCCACTCAAGATTGCATGGGTATGGTTTGTTATTTAGGACAGTACTTTTTGGGGTAAGAATGTGCCTTTCAAAAGCAGCTCAGTAAGCAGCACATCCACAAAGTCCCAACTCCATTTCACTCATCTGTTCATCTCAGCAGCCTCCAAATTCTCTCTTTTGGAGGCCAAAAGGAAGAAAACATAGGAAACTTTAAGCTCAGTGAATTGGATCTTTTTTTTCCTCCCACAGAATTTGAAAACTAATTTGTATAAAACCATTCAGTTTTCAAAATTATAAAAACTTGTGACTCAACATAATAGACTCATATCTGTTAAATATTATCATTAAAAGTCTCCTTTTCAGATCTATTAGTTACTGTACATTCATTAAATAACAGATAATTAGTGAAACTGATCCATTGAGGATTAACAGCTATGTAATAGATACACATCTGTTACATGGTTTTGGGGCTGGGTTGTTATTTAATGTACAATAACAATCCTATTAAAACCAGGTCTGGTGCCACATTTTCAGCTGGTGTGGTTGGAGTAGGGAAATGCCATCCCATGCTGTGAGGAGGATCCAATCTCATGTTCCCTTTGCATAACTCCCAGAAGTATCTGTAAATACAAAGATGAGTGTGGCTTAGAGGGATGGTTTTAATGGGTAACAGAATATTCTTGTTGATCTTGCTGGCAGTGTAATTAATGAATTGCCCTGATACCTCCAAAGAGCAGATTTTATATCAGGGATTTATAATGGAAAAACTTCTAGAAACCACCATGTGCTTCCCAAAGCTACATTATTGATTCAGGCTTCCGCCTAGAAAACTGCATAAAAACTTAAGATGCTTCTGAGCTTATTTTCCAGAGTACACAGTAAATTGCTACCAAGGAGCCAGATTGAATATTTCTAATTAAACATCTTCAGAATAGGTTAAAAGGAGGAAAGATTGCAAAGTTCCTTTGAGACAACTTTCCCAGATGAACTCTAATTGTGATTTTTTTGTGAGGTGGAGGCAAGAGAATCTCTTTTTTTAAAAAAAGGAAGTTAGATTTTAGTTCTGGGTTTGCACAGGAAGCAGGTGATGGCCAGGGATGAGGGCAACGCCAGAGGTTCAGTTTCTGGAGTTCTGTAAATTCAACCATTTTTGCTCATTAGTGTCTCTCCCTTGGAATTACACCTTCAAGGACTTGGATAGAGGTTTTAAAACATAGAAGGCATTTTAGGAGAAAAATATCTGGAGTAACTCAGGCCCTGATTGTCCCTTTCAGAAGATTCTCATTTTCTGTTGGTTCTGGGAACAGGAATGAAGAGCACTGAAATTTTCAATTCAAAGTATGTGTGTGGAAACACTGGATTGAAAGAATCTCAGGTGGTCTCACAATCTCTTGTCTTAAGGATGAATTTTTACTTATGCCTTGTTTTTCTGACCTGTTCCTAAAGATTTTTACTGATGAAAATTCTATGGCATCTTTAGGCAACTTGCAAGTATAGATACACGGAAATACAGAATTTAATTTTGCGTTTTAAATTTTTTTTATATTTCTTACCCATTTTTTTTCCCTCCTTACCTCAAGTATTACATATATTTAAATTAGAGGTTAATATCAAAGGTTCTTGTGCAAATATAAACATGAGGTTTTGTGAGCAGACTCTTGTTTTGGTTAACCACTGGTGCTTTTCATGCAAGATGGAAGTTTGTACCAGAGCCACAGCATTTTATCATTTGTTCAGGTGCTGTCCTGAGAAGATACTGATGTAATTTATTCAAGTACAGATTCTAGTTACAAATTCACAAGTACAGATGCTAATTACAAATTTGACTGCATTTAGTGACAGTTCAGTCCAACTGTGAATTGTTTATTTGAAATGTGACTCATATATGGCAATCTCTCTACCTGTAGATTAAAAGTAGTTCGTGAAAGCAACATGAAAGAATATTTTATATGTTCCTACGTGTGAAAAACTTGGAACATAAAAAGTTGCCAACAAGAAAAAGGTGGCAAATGATCAGCTAAGCTCAGACACATTGTTTGTAGAAGCCAGTGTTGGTTTTGGCTGTAGATGACTACACTGCTCTTAGACACGAGTTCTGTTCTCTGTTTACCTCACCAACACCATTTGTTACCATTACTTTTAAGCCAACCTCACTGTTTTAGCCTGAACCTCGGTGAAACCCGTGGATGAAAGGACCCAGCCTTGCTTTGCTTCTGTTTGCAGGAGAGGATCCAGGACAGCCCTTCCCCGGCGCCATCCCTGGAGGACAGCCAGCGGCCCGGTAGCCACGCATCCTCGCATCCCAGCAGCAGCGTGTCCAGCTCCCCGTCCCAGCTGGATACCACCCCCGACAGGATCGGTCAGTGCCGCTGCCTCATGCCCCTCACGGCCCCTCGCTCCCCTCACAGCCCTTCCCAACCCCTCCCAGCCCCTTGCAGCCCCTCACAGCCTCTCTCAGCCCTTCACTCCCCTCACAGCCCCTCGCTCCCCTCACACCCCTCACAGCCCCTTGCTCCCCTCACAGCCCCTTGCTCCCCTCATTCCCCTCGCAGCTCCTTGCTCCTCTCACAGCCCCTCGCTCCCCTCGTTCCCCTCACAGCCTTTGTGTGCTGGGAACGCGCAGGGAAGCGCTCGCTTGATACAGAATGCGCGGGAAGTTCATCCCTTGGTTTTTTAATTAAAATTAAACACAGTCTCAATCTGCGTGAAGGAAATACAGGTTGGGTATTAGGAAGAAGTTTTTTACAGAAGGGTTGATAAAGTTCTGGAATGGTCTGTCTGGGGAGGTGGTGGAGTCACCAGCCCTGGATGTGTTTAAGAAAAGACTGGATGTGGCACTGGGTGCCATGGTTTAGTTGAGGTGTTGGGACCTGGACTCAATGATCTTAAAGGTTTCTTCCAACCTAGTAATTCTGTGAATTCTGTGAAGTTCATCACTCAGCAGAGCCCAGCCCCTCCTCTTGGGTTACTGCTGTGCCAATATCCCCTGCACAGAGGGATCACCCCTCTGCGATCCTCTGTGATCACCCTCACCCTTGCGCCCTTCCCTGGTCCAACCATCTCCCTCAGCATGCTTGGGTAGGGAAGTGCTGCTCAAGGCACCTGCAATTGAAGAAGAACAAGGTATCTTTTTCTCTGCTTGTGTCAAAGAAAGTTGCAGATTATATGATGACTTTTTGTTCCAAAAACCTCCTTATGCCCACACATTCCTTCATCACCCTGAGGCTGAGGCCTTTCTGGCTTTTTTGGTCCTTTGACAGCCTGTGCACTATCGATTAAAATGCTAATTCCGTCTAGAGGAAGTTTAGATCCTATTCTTGGTGCTTCCAAGAGGGATCTAGGGCAAGTCAATTAACATCTCCTCACGTCAGTGCGTGTCAACACTGCTGTCTCCTCATGGCCTGGAGCCCGTGCAGGCACTGCTGAGCCAGATTTAAACCACAGAAGCCGTGCGCTCCGGGTGAGTCACTGGAGAACTCCCTCCCATGCACAGCCTACCCCTGGGATTTTGCTGTTCTGACCCTGGTCCTTGCAGCAGCACCACAGCACTGCCCAGCACAGTGGATAGAACCTGGATGTTCTGCCTAAATCTGTGCACACACAGAGACTGTGAAGTAGATTTCCCTCATCTTTTTCTTGTGTAAAATAAGGCTGGAAATACACAGGACAAGAAACTTTTAAATTCCTGTAGCAGCAGTGAAAAGAGGCTGTTGATGTCTGTATGTAAAGATCTAGTGTTGTAAAGATATGGATAAATGTTTTTCATTAACAGAAATACAATGATTTTTACTTTTGCTATTATAAAAAGAAGCTCTCCCTAAAACATGGTGATGAAGTTTGTAACAAGTGTCCTCCCTGGAATAACTGTGAAGTCTGTAATTGGTAGATTGCAGAGAAGGAAATGTTTTAATCAAATAAAAGCAAAGAAAGAGGCATCCTGAACTCATAAACTGCAGGTGTTAAGTAAAGAATTCCCTTCAGCACTGAAATGTTAGGGGGTGTTTTGCTGTCACCAATCAATTTGGGCTATGATCTGGCAATCTGTTTTTATTAAGCTTACTGCTTTATAGATAATTACTAATACCTAAAGCCTTAAATATATTTTCCCCCAAAATTATTTTTGTGAAGTACTTTTCCCATTAATTAATTAATTTGAACATTTCATAAGAAATCACATTCATCTCAGTAGGAATTTGTGTTCTATCTTGGTATCCTTGTCTAATAAACTTGAGTAGATTAGCTTTTACTGCATATTTTACTTGGCTCTAAGAGTTAAAATACCAAAATATCAACCAAGAGGAAATATAATTTAATATTTTATTTTCTCTTAACACTTTTTTACTGATAGTGTTATATAACTGTGCCCTCTGATTTTTTTTTTTTTAGCCATGCTGACCAACAGCAGGGAAGGAGAACTCATTGACCAAGAAACTGGGACCAGCCTAAAAAAAATACAAAAGGAGAAAGGTAAAATCACAGACTGTTTTCCATCTCAGGCATTTAATTGCACTTATTATGTGTTTTATTCCTTTTTCTCATGTTCTGCATATGCAATGACGTTATATTACTAATTTAAGAGAACTAAGTGCTTAATTGCAATGAATAATGTATCCAGTGAACTCACATGGAAGTGTAAGCAATGAGAACTTTGCTTCTCTCTGTTTATATAGCATGAGGGTAATATTTTGCAGGTCTTTTGGCTCAATTATTTATGAAGTTCCAAGCAAATATTTGATCAGTCATGTGCTATTGTTTGTTTGCCTTCAGGGGATGTGTGTGCCGACTGCTCTGATGCTCTGGGTGAACAATATAATTTTATATTGTCTCACCAGTGAGGGGCAGCAAGGGAAGAGGTGATGTTTGGCCTGGGGCGTTTCTCCTGTAGGCAGGGAAGTGTTTCCTCTGCTGGGCTCTCCTTGCAGATGTTCTTGGGTGCTGGAGGAGGTGAATACCCAGGGATTTATTCTGGGAAAGTACCGCAGAGAGGTGTTATGGGGGATAGTGAGGTTTTAGACTGAAAAAGACGTGAAGAGAAAGAAAGAGAAGGAAGAGACAACATAAACTAAATGTACTTGTAAGTCTACTGAGAATATTCATATTTTTCATCATAAATGAAAGCACAAACTGATTTATATTTTGGTTGAGGTGATTTTCGTGTATTTTCAGAGGAAGCTAAAAGGCAGGCATAGACAATTTTATGGGCTACTCAGAAGAGAATTTGGAGCCCCTCCGCGCCCTGTGGTTCCAGAGTTATATAAAATTATTTGAGCAGTGTCAGGGTTTTGTACAATCAGCTCTATTCCTTAGAGATCTGTGACTGATCCAGTCATGGGTAGGAAGAGCCTGAAACTTCCTCCTTATATTTTGTATTTCTGTACTCAACTCTCCTTGAAGACAGAAGCTGTTTTCTATTCACTGGTTTTTCTGGACATTTAAGCACTTTCCTCATGAACCCCAAAAGAGCCCTTCTGTGCCATGCCAAGGTAATTTTCTGTCTGGATCATCCTGCTTAAATCCTTCCCTCTTGACTCCTGTTGACATTTACAGAAAGTTACCAGCCATACCTTCACTCCTAAGATTTAAAAATTACATTTCTGTAGTAATTGCATAGTGAGTATTTAATCTAAGCCTGAAAGTGTAGTTGATTATAATTCTGTTGAACTGTACATGGTTTCTTGCCACATGTTCAGTAATTTTTCAGTGAAACAATTCAGTATCCTGTGGGGTTCAAACATGCAAATCATGTACTTCTTGGTAGTAGCAGTTCTGTCACTCAGGATGGATGAATGAAGGTATAGTTTAAAAATCTGAAAAAATAATTCAAAAATCCCCAAAGCAAAAATAATTGAACCTCCACCACCTGTGAACCCAATTCCCAAGCTCCTGTGATCATTCCTTTTAACATGGATGAAATCACAAAGATCTGATGCTAACAGTTTGTGTGCCATAATTCTCCTTAAGATTAAAGTTGTGTAGGTTTATTCATTTCCTAGTCTACATTTTTGCATAATTTCTTTAATTGATTAAGTACTGGGAAATACGTCTTTATACATGTGTTAGTTCTGCATGCACTTAGGGGATGTTTTTGGAATTAATTTAGTGTGCAGAGATCCACCTGCATCAGAAAAAAATGCTTTGAAATCATGAGACATTTTAAAATATTATTTTAGAGGCAGATAAAGTTTCTCCTTTTCTGCTTGGTCTGCAGATGTCAAGTTTTTCTCAGAATATATGAAGATGAGAAATTTATTTTTTGTTGTCATGTACAGATGTGATTTTCCAAGTCACCCTGTGGCTCCAGAACCAGAACCTTTTGATGAGATTATAGTGGGACTAATACAGAAATTGTAAAGGCACCAACCTTTACATCCAGGATTCCAAGCTGATTTGCATTAATCAGCGGGACAGACCTATACTGCACTTTCTGTAGGAACTACTGGGGTTAGTCCTCAATGATTTGTCCCAGTCCTGTGTGGATTCTTTGTTCCTAATGCTGTTATTGTTTTCTCCTGTATAATTATTTTGGGCTCAGTTATGTTGAGTGGTTTAGAGTCAGGTGTGGACAGTGTGAGGAGTGGGATCTGTGCTGCCTTGCCCTGCAGAAAACGTCTATGTAATTTGTATACAGAGCAAACTTTGTTTTTCCAAACCTGCCATTGCTCTTACCAAGGCAAAATATATTCACCATGGAAAAGATTTTCAAAGTTATTAAGAAGGAATGTAGTTAAAATAAAAGTATCAACATTTATTAAGTATGACAAGTAAGCGGTTTATACAACCGTGGCAAACATATGTTTTCACATCTGTTTTGAGTAATATCATCATGATTTTAAAAATGATTTATAGCTCTGCAGGCCATAAAATGCCAGCTTTGCTGTAAGTTGGAAGTTTTCAAACAACAAAGAAATTATTGAAGGCATATATTGAACGTGTGGTTGTGTTATACGCCTTGACATAACTTCACAAAGCTGAGCTCTCTACAACAATTAAGACAGCAACAATTGAAAATTAAGGAACTCAAATTTATCAGGAGTACTGTTTATTGAAATCTTAGCATTAAAAAAATGATTAAAGTTATTGTAATGATTACAGACAAAATATCCCTCAGGATACACAGGTTTTGTTTTCCATATCCCATTTTAAGTGATCTCAGCAACAGACAAAACTGTGCCACTTTGTTCTCATCAAAGTAATTTCAGGGTAATTAGGGCTGAGGAGAACATGGCTTCACAACAGTGCTTCTTTAAAAGACAGTTAATATGAGGTTGTTGCAGTTCCTGTGTTGGTGGGGCAAAATGTCCAGAATTGGTGGTTGTCTCTTGCAGAGCATTTAGAGCCCAGTTACAGCCATACCTGTAAGCTTTTTGAAGGAGAAATGCCATTAAATCTCAATTACTCTGCTTCTTTTCATCATCCTTTTAGAGGAAATATGGTCAGATTTAACATTAGAGGGCAACAAAGTTAAACATCTTTGGAAGTCTGCATGGTTTGGGGTCTTTTTATATATATCTAAAATTGTTTTACTGCATGGATTACATACAGTACTATATTTTTGTCAAATGCCTTTTTCTGGCATGTTACACCAGCCTTTTGCCTGTGCATCCATTTCTGAGTGAAAACCATATCAAGAGTAATCTGCACTTTATTTTGAAATCACTAGTTCAAGGAAACAGTTACAACCCCCCCCCAAGAACACAGCCCACATTTTACCTGCACAATTACTCACAGAAACTACACTTTAAATTCAACTGCTTCAATACATATCCGGGAAAAAATCTCTGTTGTGTGGGGTAGGATTGTGTTTGACACAGCCCTGTATAGGCTTTACAGAAAGCTCCATATGAATTCTGGCATTAGGAAGGTGAAATGAGCCAGAAAAGAATTTGGCCGTGCCTTCCAGCCGGATTTAGATGCTGGTACAATTATTCTGTTTGACTGCATGACAAGAAATATTTCAAACTCCTCACACAGGCTGGAGCAATAAAAGACCCAGCTCTTGCCACAGTGAAATCAGTGGGGATGTACAGGATGTCTTCAGTGAGAACAGTTTGACCAAAGCTTGGTCTTTTGGAAGATTTTTCCCGCAACTCATGCTGCTGGTTGTTATCCAGACAGGGATAGCGTGTTCACTTGGGGTTTGGGGTGCAAACCAGAGGAAAATATTGTAGGAAAATTCCATTAATGACCATATTGTCAGACTTACCCACTGTTCATGCAGGCTATGAGTACAAATAAATAAGATTTTTGCTGAGAAGGGGGCTGCCCTGCATTCCCAGAGCTGCTCCCTCCTCCAGCCCATCCTGCATCTCCAGAGCCCAAATCCAGGCTCTGGGGCTGTGTCCCATGGCCCAGCACATGGTAGTGTCCAAACTCTGCATCTGGCAGCTCTCCCTTCCCAGTCCATTAAAGAACACCTTTTCCTTTATTGCTTCAAGGAAAGGGGAATTTTGCATCATTTCTGTCCGCTGAGTGAAATATTTTCAGATGGCCAGAGACCATGGTAATGAAAGAATAACCATATTTATTTATTGGATTTCATTAGCAGAAAAGAGGGTTTATGCTGTTTAAATTAATCACTGCCAAAGGACCGGGCTACTCAGGATATGAGGGGAGGAGAATGAGCAGGTGCAGAACACCTGAAACAGCAACAGGCTACTGGGGCTGTGCTCCAGAGAGGGGACTTTCCCAGCAATTAATCTGAAAGCATCCAGATGGAAAAGGGAAGGAAGGAGAAGGGGAACAAGGAGCACGAAGCTGAACCACACGGTGGCTGTGCAAAGTGTGCAGGAGGTGCCAGCACCTCACATGGTCTCTGTGCTGCTTGTTTGACCTGTCAGTACTGGCAACTTAAAGATATAATGAGAAAAAAAGCTGTTTTCTTCACAAATGTGCTCATGAATACATGAAGAACTCCCCAAATCAGGAATGAAACCATGTTCATTCTGGTGTCTGAGTGTGTGTATCACAGGCCTGAGGTTGTTTCATCAGCAGTGGGTGCAATAGTACATGAATTTAAGGGTTTCTTTGTCTCAAACCTTGAGTGACATGTGCAGCGCAAGTGTCCTCTGGATAAGTCAGAGATATTTTTATATTTTCTATCCTCAGAGAATACTGAAAGATAAGAAGCACAGTGCTCTATTCTGGGTGGAGGCATTTTCCACAAGTGTTTTTTTGTTTTTAAATTTAACCTACAAATGAACTGACAGCTGTTAAAAAGGTGGCCTAATAGTAGATGTGATTGTCTGTCAATCAGTCAATCCAAAAAAACCCAAACCCATAAAACCAAGGCAGACTCTATTAACACTTAGATTCACAAAATGTAAATAATTAATAAAGGTAAAGCTTTAATTTTTGAAGTGTCTGTACTCATGATGTTATGATTGTGTGCTTAACCATTGCTGAAAGATTTATAAATATAAAGGCAATTATGCAAGAGATCCTAGTGAAGTACTCCAAGGTCACACCTTTTACATTAAGTTTATATTAGAGCTTTATTTGCAGAATTATTTTTAGGAGTGCTCTTTTTCTGATGCGTAAAATACCTACTTCACAGTTAGCTTGCCAGATGGGCTAAGGCAGTTTCTTGCATTGATATATAATTTATTAATATGTTTAATTTATTAAATTTCAGTGACTTTAATGTACTGCCGTGTAAACACTGTATAAACATGGTGAAATAATGAAATGTTCTTTACTGAAAAAGCTTTGAAACAAATTTTTAGTAAGGTATTCATTCATGTCAGTCTGTGCAATAAAATGGGCAAATAAGAGGGAGATCAGGAAGCTACTCTTCAGTCAGTTGTCTCTTCAGGGACATTCCCACTTTTCCTCCAATACTGTAAATTGTTTTATGTAGGTTCATCTGAGCTGTATAAAATATGAAGAGTATAAAAAGAGGAGAAAAATTGTTGATTTTCACCCAGTGACCTAAGAAAGCTTTTGAATTAGGCCCAGGAATCTTTCCTTAGCACCGGTCTTAAACCTGACGCGCTGGATTCTCTGCTTGGTGTTAGCTGTGGCGCAAAGTCATTAACCTGAGACCTGCAGCTGGTGACATTCTTAATGTCTGTGAGTTATTTAATAAGTTTGCCTTCAATCCTCATTATGGGCAGTAGGATGTGGACAATCTGTGTCCTGAGAGGTTGCTGAATGTTTTTGTCATTCAGAAAATCCTTGGGATCTTGGGGAATGCACCAGCAGGGGCTCAGCCTCCTCTGCCTGGGCACCAAACCTGCTCAGGGGCACTCTGCTCCTGCATTTGTGTGCCCAAGTGTGCAGCTGTGCGCCCACAGAGGAAGAAGAGGATAAAAATGCAGATAAAAATTCAAATTAGTCATAAAAATTGTTAATTCGTGACTTTGGAAGTTTTGCGGTATTTGTGACGGAGGGAGACCTTCAAGAAATTCGCAGAAGCTGCGCTTCATAAAACACAGTTCTTTCCTGAGGGTTCCTTCCAGTGAGCCAGAGTTTGTCCTGCTGCCCACAGCTGGATGTTCCAGATCAGTGAAATGCAGAGCTCATGATTGTGACAGCAGTGTGTGCTCCTGCTGTCAGAAGAGCAAACCCAGCACTGGTGGATGGTATTTTGTGTAGCATTTTTTGTGTACTCAGGAACTTTTTTCCTAATTTGATCTTAAATACCTAAGATGGCTCTGTGGAGTGTGTCTCCTGTGTAACAGTCACATTAAGATGGCAATTAAGGGCTCTCTCTTCCCTTTTGTGGAGGACTTGCTGCCCAGAGGCTTCTGGGGACAGCAAGGCTGAAACAAAATTGCACATTAAGGTTCACCTCCAAAGTGGTTTAGAATGCTTAGTGCATTAGAATATTCCTGATAATAAAAAGTAATAAATCCTTAGTGAACTTCTAACCCTAACCATGCAAGGGATCTGTGCATAAGATAGTGAAGTAACCTCAGAGTGGAAGTAGAAAAAGATTATTCTTGATGTGTAGTCGTGAAACCAGAAAAAATATGTCCTTCATTATATCCCAGACATTGTGTTGAGTTCCTTTGATAAAGTTACATGAATTCTTATTAGCAGAGCTGATAATGGCCCATGTGCTCCTCTCAGAAGCCACTGGGGCTGCAGAAAATCAGATTTCATGTTTGATTGTTGGGGCAGAAGGCACCACTCCAACACTTGAACTGTGTATGGGATTTGTGTGTCACAGCCACAGTGGTTTCTGGGGATGGACAGTTCTCTCAGTCAGTTTTTCATATGATCAGCTGTCCTTTGGAAATTCACCATTGTGCCTGAAAGAGCAGGAGCCCACAATTGTAATCAGTCAACAAAACTTCAGCTGGATTAGCTCAGTTTGTTACAGCCTGGTGCTGATAATGCCAAGGTTCTAAGGGGGATTTTATCCTTGCATTGGATAAAATTTCACTGAAGAGCTGGACTTGAAAATCCTTGTGGGTCCCTTCTGAAGATTCCTAGCCATGAATATCATTCTTGTAGCAGGACTGATAAAAAGATGGAAGGGGAGACAGCTGTGAGCTCTGAAATTGGAGGCGAATGAGTACAAACTAGAAAGAGGGATTGCTCCAATACAGAATTCCCCAGCACACTTCTTTGGTCATGCTTGGCCTTTCCATGTTGGTGTCAAAATACCAACTGATTTATTTTCTTCTTTTATTTTGTAGTCAGTATGAAAGTAGTTTCCAAAGCAGATTTTTCTTCTAGTTGACAGAATGTGACAGGCTATAACAAGCAGTTTAATAAATAAAATTCTGCTTCCAGGTGTATTCCGAGATGTTATAATCTATAAAACATGGTGCAGTTTTGAATCTGTCTGTTTCACCCGTCACTGGGGCTGCTCTGTGATATTTTGATAGTTGGAGCTGGCTTGTGTGAATTTGCTGACATATCCTGTGGCTGTTTTGGGAGCAAGTTGTCAGCGAGGGGATCCAGAGCTGTACAAATTTCACTGACAGTTCAGTGGAGAGCCTCTTGTGCTGTGCTTGGAAGATGCCTTTTTATGTGGAATATGCTGGATGATGGAGAATCTCCAGGAGATGGCTGAGCTGGAGCAGAAATTGGGATGTGTGTGTATACACGTGCCTGCTCACAGAGGCCAGAAAATAACATGTTCAGAAATTGTTCAGAAAATACCATGTTATTTATCCATCTGTAATCTCTGGGGACTTTTTAGATGCTGTCGATTAGGAGACTGTATTTGTTATTGCTGTCTTGGTATTTTTTAGTTTGAAAATCTTAAAATTGACTGTAATGATGGCAGCCTCCAGGCAAAAGTGTGGAGAGATTCACATATTAAAGGAGGAGTCACCAGAGCTGCTGTTTGACTTGTGACATTATTGTCATTATTGTCATTATTGCTGAATGGCCTTCGGGACTCGAGGCAGGAGGGATTTAGGCAGAAAGGAGAGTTGGAATTGCTCTATAAAACCATAGATCTATATTTATACTTATGTATATTTCTATTTATATGCCATCTATATTTATATATACTAAATTCTAGTCTAACTCATATATTACAGGGAAAGCATAATATTTCTGTAAAATCACCAGCAGTAGTAATAACAATAATAAGGATTATATCATGGCATAATTTCTTTGTACAAAGCTTTTGATATTTAAAAAAAAGAAAAGAAATTCACCACTATTCAAAAACTCATTAATAAGTTCCTTAATGACAGTTCTGTTGTTTCAAGAATGGTCATTGTTAATTTCTCTCCATAGTCAGGTGTGGAAAACTCAGCAGAAAATGAGTCAAGTATTTGTAGATTAGGGTCTGATTCACAATAAGAATTCTCTTTAATACACAAGATAACTTTTCAGCAGCCTGTTTTAGGATGAGTGTTCTGTAAACATCACTTCCTATATGGCTCATATTAAATAATGTATGGAGCAGGCTGGAGCTTTAATTTTACACAGCTAGCAGCTCATATATCATCAGTCACATAAAATACTGAGGGTAAATGGTCCCAAGTATCTGCAAAGTATGATTATCTTTCTGGAAGAGCTGTTGCCAAATTGGCAGAATCGGTGTGGAGTTTTTTCACCAATGAGGGCCAACCTACACAGATTATGGGGGTTAGTAAATTGTAATGCCAGAATTGAAGTCTCAAATTTTGCAGTTTGTTCTTTTTGCTCGATTTTTTTCTTATAATTTCTGCTGTTTTGAGCAGCAGAGTGGCTGGGCTGGGGCTTTCCTGGCTGACTGCAGTGCAAGTGTGTTCTGATATTCCAGTGTGCAAGTTGTTGTGGAACTTGTTTCTCTTCTATGACTTACAAGAACATCTGTTCCCATTTCCTCTGTAGAAAATTTACAGTCTCAAGGACTGTCATTTGTTCCCTAATATTCCTCCTCATCTGAAAAGGAAAATCTCAGCTCTCTATACATGAAACTGCCTAGTTTTCTTTTTTTCTTGAAGTCTACACATAGAAATAAAGCTGCAGAGAAATTCCAGCTGGCAAAGGACCAGCAGCATCCTGCAGTACTCTCCTGAAGGAATTATTATGGGAAGTGTCTGTGGCGTAGCTTTAGAATGTTTGCATCACTAAAATGAGCCTGTTTATCTAAAAAAAGAGATTATAACAGAAGAAATCCAGAAGGCATAATAATACATATTAAACCTTGTTTTCCACGCTGTTGAATCGATTTATAGGAATCTGTGAGTGAGCAGGAAGGTAACAGCATCTGGTAGCAATAACAGTTTCCCTTCCTGAGTTACCAAATTAGCTATGGGAAGGTGATTAAAAATAAAATATAATGATTTCTGATAGAAATAGGTAAACGGCATGGGCTTTGAGATAAGAACTTGACAAATGTGTAAAATAAATGCAAAACTGGTTTTGAAAAGGGGGGGAGATTACAATTTTCTGTGTTGTGTGCCAAGGTTTGTGCATTTCAAATGTTGGCAGTTGGCTTCTTTTCAAAACTGATAAATAATGATGTTTGCTGTGGAAACAATTATCCTAAAAATAATTTAAAAGGATTGTATCCCCTTTTTGTTTGCCTATAAAGACCACATTCGATTTATATATAGACAGAAAAAGCTCCACTTGCATCTATAAAACAGTTCTTAAATCATTCTAAATTATTGATGTGCACAAAGAACTCTTTCTGCTTTTGTTTGAAGTTTTATTTCTGCGGCGTTGTGCTTTCTAATTGTACTTTCAACTGCTATGACATCTGTTATAGTTGTTTCAAAAACTTTCCATACTTTTCTTTTTTAATGATAGACAGGCTTTTCAAAGACAAACTGTCTTCATTTTGAGCAAGAAAAATAATTAGTTGAAAAAAGATCACTGATTTGGCCAGCGAACTCACCATTTTACTGGGGTTTTTTTTTCACAAGTTGCTGTTTTATATGATTCCAGCACCTATTCAACAGAAAGCTGGCCAAGAGGAATTCATCTCTGCAGTAACTCAGAAACCATAGAGCACCAGCATATGTCCCTTGCTTCCCCGAGGAAATGCAGGACTTTATTCTAACAAAAAGAGTACCAAGAAAGTACTTCACAAACCCATAGTCTCTATATGTCTAACAGATGGAAAAGTAAGCTACTATTCCAAGCTGCTGTGCCCAACAATATAGGAATAAAGCTCAGAAATTGGAGATGAGATTAATGCTTAAAAGTCTGCTTAGAAGCCCTGTTTATTATAACTGATGATAGGAATATGTGGTGCAGCAATAAACAGGTTTCTAAGGATCTGTGGCATAATGCAGTCTTACCTCTGGTGTAAAGTCTAAAAAGACTAGATCTAAATTTAAAGTATTCCAGATTAGGATTTTAAATCTAAATTTAAAGTATTCCAGATTAGGAAAGCACAATGTAAAGACATTTCCTTGTCTTTTTTCAGAAGAGGGGATTTTTACCCCTAAGGGAGAATTTTTTAAAAATTTAAACCCTGGACTCTGGTCCAGTTGTGGTACACCATAACTAACCTTTAAATTAGAAGTTGCCCAGAATTCATATGATAATTAATACAACGCTTGGGGATTTAATTGACCACAAGATTAAACTATTAAGGAAAAAAATTCCTCCTAATTGAGAATTGAACCCCTACCCTTTATTCATGGAGTGTCTGCTCTGCCACTTGAGTCGTGAATTGGGGGTTAATTGACTGTCTAGAATCTCCCAAGGAACAATTATTTCATGCAATGGTGTTAACACATCCTGGCATAAGGCATTTTTACGGGAGTCCTTTTTCCCCCTGGATTTAGAGAGATGTCCTGAGCACAGCAAGGAAAGCTGCTGGATGTGAGGAAGGGAAAAAAGATGGAAACAAAAAAGGGATTTGGGGTTTCCTTTCACACACGATCCCAGCACTTTTCATGTTTCTGCTTAGATTCAGCAACGTAATTTTGCTGCATTTTTAAGTGTTTGCTCTTTTTCAGTGTTCAGGGAGTATAAATTCTTTGATAATAGTTCAAATTTGTGGCAGAATTACACTTCCCAGGTCAAGTTGTTGCAAAGACTTAGAAATGAGCAGCCTGGTGTAGTGGAAGGTGTCCCTGCCCATAGCAGAGTGTTGGTCCTTCTCTAAGGACCCTTCCAATCCAAACTATTCTGTGAATCTCTGAAATAACCTGTAAGTAATTTAACATAAACTCCTATAAAAACCATTACCAAAAAATCTAGGTGTACTTAAATTTTTTCTATTTTTTACTAATTTGCTTGCATGGTGATTAATAAAATTCATTACTTCATAGTAGATTTTTCTGCTTCATTAGTGCAAATTTGCAGAACTTTTCTAATTACTATTCTCCTTTGAAGAATAAATAATAAGAGATAATATCAAAATTTTTAACTAAATGAAGACTTAGTTATGGATACAGTGAGGCATTTTTTATATTTAAGTATATTCTGGTTTTTAGATGGTTTTATAAATGTGCCTTTTGTCTTTACAGAAGAATCTGTCAGAATTTAGGAGAATCTATTTTTGGGTGGAATTATCAAAGATAAAAGGAAGTGCAGAAAAGTTTAGTTTTTTGAACTCTGATTTCAAAAATCAGTCTTAAATCCTATGAGCAGGAAGGCCCAAGTTAATTCACGCTTGAAGCTGTGTGAAATCTCTCTGTGCTGAGTGGAGGCTGGGAAGGGATGGCACCTCACAGGTCCTGTGTGAAACTGATGCTGTACAAAAATCTGTTTGGTTTTCATGGTTTTTTTTTCCATTTGATTATTCTTTTTAAGTAAGTACCACACCCCAAGGAAATCTTAATTGTAATGTCATGTAAGTATGTGAAGTGTAATCAATATTCTGTAATACCTCTCCCTGCAGTTGGTTCAGATCAGGGTTCTCAGCAGCAGTTTAAAGGTGTTTTATGAACAGGTACTTTTAGAATAGAGCACTTGAACCATGTTCACATCTGAGAGGGGCCTTTGCAGTGCTGCTGTGATTCACGATGGATCACATCCCAGCTCTGTGTTCTGTGGGCTGTGGAGAGAGATGTGCTCTGCACGTGCAGTGTGTCAGAGTCCCCAGGACAGGGGTCACCCCAGCACACCCAGCACCTGTGTCCTGGCCTGTGGGGTCACAGGGATGGGAGAGGGGAGGTGAACAGGGCTGGCTTCTGGCAGAGTGCTCGCTGCAGGGTGGGGTGTGGCATTCACAGCTTCACTTGTGTTTGACACCAAAGATAAAATATAAAACATAAAACCTGTGTGCTTGTTTGCCTCGTGCCTGCACCCCCATTCTGCTGCCCAGCCCCAGGGTAAAGCAGGGCACTCACAGGCACAGCAGCACTGTCACAGCATCCAGGTGACCCCTTACACGCACACACGAGCTGCTGTTTCACACCTGGCTTCACATTTCTATTTACACTTCCTAACCTGCTCTGTCTGCAGGAGGTTGGAAAGACGCTCCTGTGCTTATTCACTACTACAGAAATATCAGCAACATAATCCCCCAGACTTTCTGCTTTTTAATAGTTGTGTTTTAGAAAGCTGGAAGTGTGGAGGGCAGGCAGGGCTCAGACTCTTCAGCTGAAGAAACAGCGTTTGAACTAAAAAATCATTATTTCTTGCTTGTAAACATTAGAGGTAAGCAAGTAAAGTAGATACAACAAACATGAAAGAAAGAGGATTTTACGGTGTTACGCAGATTTCAGTTGGGTTTCAGTCACTCATTTCCAACTGCTCACTAAAATCCTGCAGTACAGAAAGAGGAAACATGATCTGGTATTTCTAACAAAAAAACTCAGCAGAGTGTTTCTTGCAGTGTGAGGAAATAGTTGTCCCAGGTCCCATAATAACAGTCTAGGCTCCCAAAAGCTGCCAGCATCTGAGGAGAATGGTGCCCTGGTGAGAAATAGAGTAAGAAAGAACAGCATTTACCATTGCTGGTGACTTGGAAGAAAAAACCTGGACATGTTCACAGTATGAACTAAGTGACAAAGCAATATTTTACACTCTGAGTGTGATTCCTTTACTGTTATCACCTAGTTCTAACTTCTCCCCTTTAAATATAATTCTGCTCTACAGTTTCCTCCACCTGCTGTTTTCCAAACCTCACACATGTCCTCAGTCCACATACACCATCATCCTTCAGCTACACTCCCCAGCCACATTTTCCACTGCCAATTCAAGCTCTCTCCAGCACCCAGCCTGCCTCCCTTCTTTCTTTTTATTTTCCCTTTATGTTTTGTGTTTTTTTTTTCTTTTCTGTAGGAAACAAATCCATATATTGACAAAGAAACCTTCAGGGTCAGAAACCTTTTTGGTTTTGATGTTTTGGGGTTTTTTTCTACTCTATTTATTCTTTTTAAGTAAGTACCACACCAAAAAAAATGTAACACTTTTAATGACTTTTCAGTGTGTTAGGTAAGTGTAATTGACCCTGTGTAACATTGCTGTCTGCAGTTGGTTTAGATTTTAAAAAAATCCATAGTCTATCACATAGAAGACCTGCCTGGGGTGAGTGGAAGCCCTCAGCAGTGTAAGATCCAAAGCCATACCCTGCAGGTATTCAGCACTGCTCGGGGAGTATTGTAAATTGTGATGATGGTCACACAATATTCCCTGTGGAATCTTGCCTTTAGCTGGGCATGGTCTGGCAAGTTCTGCAGTTAACAAGCAAATAAAGCCCCCACAGCCCCTGCCTGTGCTGCCATACAGAGGCCTGTCCTGGGATTCCTGTGGGGCTGGGGGAAGCAGCTGTGCTCACATTCTGCCCTTGGAGCAGCTTTTGCCTTCACCTTCCCTTCACTGCTCCTGGAGGAAGCAGCTGATAGGGATCGACACGATTTCCTGGGCACAGCACATTCAGATTTTTATTATGATATTACCAGGACATATGTTTGTGGAAAGAAGATATATATGCATATATCTCTCTGTTTAGCCTCGGAATAGAAACTCTGTAGAAATGGTATATTACCTGCATGAAACTGAAAATATGGGTGCCATAGGGTGCAGGAATTGGGCCCAGCTTTGCTTACAAATCAGCTTGATGATGAGGCTGCAAAAGTTATATTTTCACTGCTTTCACATACTGAATTTATTAGCTTCTGGAAATTGATTTTGGATGCCTTTCATTTGCCATTGGGCTGGAGTCAAAGGCAAAACGATGATATACCACATTTTGCTCACTCATCTTTTTATTGCCCAAGTATTGTTATTGAGGGAAAGACATTTGATGTGTTCCTCAGAGGAGACAGAAAGCACATTTCATTTTCTTTTAATTGATGAAAGTGTAACCGAACACAAGTCCTGCAGTCCTCACCTTCAATATCCAGGAGGAGTTATAAGGGATAGAGGGAATGGCCCTGGGATTCAGCTTGGATCAGGGCTGAGAGCAGAAGCCAGCAGGGCTGTCAAACTTTGTCCTGTTTTATTTGCTTGGAAGGAACGGTGCAAAGTTAATATCGATGCAGTGCTGTGAAAGTGCTCAAGTAGTTATCTCTGGGAAGGTAATGTGAACTCAGCAGTATCATTGCTTTGATCTTTGGTTAAAGTCTTACAAAACTAGATTGCTGTTTGATTGACAACCTTGTCAGAGAGTGAATGAAGACTGACACTCTAATATTGAAAACGCAGCGTTTACAAAACTTAAAGCCTGAGTTTTCTCATGACACTGCTGCTTTTGTGGAAGACTGAATTTCACATTTATTTTTAAATAAGTGTATACCTTGCTGTGTGCAGCTAAAACTTATGATTTTAGACTGCTGGCTCACAAATTCTTCTCACCCTAATAATTGGTGCAGATATGTTTATAGCAAGAGCACTGTCACCGTGCATTTCAGGAGCTGCTGTTTGAAGGCTTGAACGTGGGGGTATTTATCACATCTCAATACCAAATCATGATCAATCCAGCACAGGCTGATGGATGCAGGAGTGGCAGGCTGAGCTCGGGTTGGGTAGTGGATCTGACAGTGTCTGGGTGGGTCTGATAACACAGGTTAAAGGTTTTCTGACTTGCAGTTCTCTCTTGAAGGGTTGTCTTGAGCTGTTGTTTCTTCAATTACCCCTTGTAATACCCTCAAATGAGACTGTTAAAGGGAGACTTAATTTGTGGAGTAGACTTCTTTCATGCCAGAAAGTCATGGGCTACTTTTCCACACATTCCTCAATTTCTTCTTATAATCAGACAAAATAATACATTTTGCTCGTTCAGAAAATAAAGGGCTTTAAACAACTCTCACTCCTATTTTTATCTGACATGACATTAAATGCCACGATTTAAATAAAGTGTAAGAATGAACCAGATTGTGCCTATTCCCACATCAAAATACCTTCAGCAAGAAAATGTCTCCCCAAAATAATAATCCTGCATCATCCAGAGGTGTTAGTGAAGAGACTCTTGGTATGATGTATTTTAAAAATAGGCATCCAAAAGATTTTCACAGAAGGGGCTGCTGAGCTGTGCTGTGGGGCATGGGAACTACTTAAATTGGCTTTCCTGTCAAAGCCAGTGTTTGCTGAGACTACATCATCAGTTTTTCCTGACCTTCTGGTTCTCAATTTACTTCAGGATTGCTAAATTCTGTGTGCAGTTCTTTCCTTACCTCTCAGCTCATGTATGTCCTGGATGGATGTGTGTGGATGCAGCATTTAGCATCCCTAGAAATCTGCACAAACACTTGCAGATTGAGACATATGCAGTACAATGTAATATCTTTACTAAAGCATCCTTCATGAAAAAATATTGATTAAAAGCCCAGATTAAAGCCACTTTCATCAGCTTTGCTGAAGAAACCCTAAATTTGACTGTATTTTCAAAGTGGACGTGTGTAAGTCATGAGGATAATTAACCATTTCATTATTTGAGGTCTGCAAGTGAGTGATTTCAGAATGAAAAACATAGCTGTGTTGATTATGCAGAATAGATTACTTTCAAACCCCACATTTAAATCAGTACATTTTTTAATTGTGTAGAAAATTCATGTCCACAAAAAAAATCCCGTAATGATCACCTAAATTTTGCTGTAAAGAATTTTTAAATATATATCTGAAATTCCTTTGGAAATGTCCACAATCTGCTTCCATATTGCAACACATATGGTAAGAAAATCTTGCTTACAAGCCAGTGACTGTTTTTAAACAGTTTTCAGAATTGCACTGAATAACAGCTCATGCACAAAAACTGGTGTGTTTTGTATTTATAACAAGCAGCTTAACATTTTCTAAACTATGACAAATTTCTCCCTGGATATTTTTTAATGTAATAATAGGATTAGTTTAGCTGTCCCTAGGGTTTTTTATGTACATAGGCACTGGTGGTGTGTTAGGCATATTTCTGAGTCATTCTGGTTCTGTCTTCCTGCTTTCTTCAGAGCTGAGAGGCCTCTGTGGCCATAAAGGTTGTTGCTGTTGATGGCTTTGATGTGTGTGTGTATGACACGTAATGTTGATATTTAGGAACCGATTCCCTTGCTATGATTTTGATAAAGCAGTTTCTGGAACTTGTTGTATTTCAGTTAAAGATTTACGGCTCTCCTTTCGCCTCAGACCTCATTTTTAAAGGTCAGAAAAGAAAAGAAACCCCAAACCATAAACATATTAAGTGAAATATCCATGGTACCTCCAGTTAATGGTATTTCCTTAAAGCAGATAAGTTACTGAGCCCCCTTTTAAAAAAAGAGTGTTAATTTACTGTTTCCTTTCATCTGTTAAAATAATTACTTTTCTTCTTCGCCTTCAATACTTTGTTCTGGTCGTTAACATTTCTGTAAAATTAAGTTTGAAAGGTGCTTTTAATGTTCACATAGACTGCAGAGCACATTTGAGTGTTAAAATCAACCTACTTAAGGCAGAACTAATGTTTAACACTCGCAGCTATTTGAAGTAGTTCACTGCCCAGTTTAATGGTGCCGCCAAGGGCAATGGTCACATTACTCGCTGCTGGATTTGGGGGGGGTTCTTGTGCTGGCAGTAAAGACAATCCATGAGACTCCTGGAAACATTGGCTTAGATCTTAAAGGCATCATTTTCCTACTCCCAAAGCTATAAAGTGTAATTTCGTGGGTAGCAGTGGACAAGAAGCACCAACCCCTGCTCTTGGCCACGTGCTCTGTTTAGGAGTCACAGTTTCTGTGTCTTAATAACCTTTCCTGCAAACTCTGGTTAAAAAAGATGAGCTCAAGCTGTGCAAAACCCATGCTGATGGTGGGAGAAGAGATCTTACACCATGGGAACTGGGGTTTATGGGATCAGGTCAGCTTTAGGGCACCTGCAGCAGCAGGTGAGGAGCAACCCTGGGCAGCCCAGCCCAGCCTGGTGGGCAGGAGGTGGGAGGGACACGTGGGGACCCCTTGGCTGCACCGGGAACCAGCTCTGTTTTGGTCACAACCCAACCAGCACCTGCTGCTCTCTTGGTTTTTGTGGAGTTCCCTGATTCCTTTGCAGAAGTGGATGTGTCTGCCATGCACTATAAAAATGCTGCTCCAGCCTTGCACTGAGAACCCTCCCAGTGGCCAAACTCACTTCAGACCATTCCCCTCCCAGCACTGCCTCAGTTGGAGGGGTTGAGAATGCAGGTCAGGTGAGACGATTTATGGGAATCTTCAGGCCAATCCTACAGAAGAAATTGTAACTATTGCTTTGTGGAGATGGGGCCCGTGCTGGAATCCTCAGCACATCAGTGGGAATTGCCTGGTGCTGGCCTGCCCTGAGTAACCCACAGCCCAGCACATACATCACATTATTCCTCTGTGAGGTCACGGATTTATAACCAAACTGTTTTTTCTCCTTTGATAAGCAGGAGCAGGCAGAGAATTTAAAGATTAAACAATACATCTTCTCAACCAGAAAAAAAAAATTATATATATTTACTAAACAGTGAGTGAAATTTTCCCCTTGGCTGGTCTAGTGCAATTTTGCAAGCTCCAACAATGCTGAATGGATGTTATTGAGAAGTGAATTTGGCTCATTCTTTTTTATGCTTTTAATAAATACCCAAGGGAAAGGCAGTTGTTCAAGGAAAATGAAATACAAATAAACATAAAATTTATTCTTAGTAGGCATTCTGAGGAACTTGGGGCTTGAGTTTTATGCCATGTTTTTTTTCCTGTTACTTGCAAACAAAACTAAAATATTCATATAAGCTGTCAGTTCTCTAAGGCAAATTCATCCTTTTAAAAAATAAAACAAAATATAGATTCGGTGTCTAGAACAGAAACAATGTGAAACATAAAAATGATATTTCTGTTCCAGAGTACATCATTGTAATGGACTGTATTATTTTGGAATGTGGATATAAATGTTGGGTGTTTTTGCACAGCATCCTGTAACAATTCTTGAGACACAGTCATGCACAAGACATCATTTGTAATTATAGCAGTTTGCCATTTTCAGCTGCTCTCTGCTTATTTCTCATTTGATTGATAATTCATGTACTTCAAGCTAATGAAGATTGTTCATGCTGCCACCTAATAGACATTGCCAGTTTTTCCAACCTAAATTTCAGGACAACAGTAGTAGTTTTATTGGAAGGAAAAAGGAAATAAAATCTTACTTGCTTTCCAATGCCTTTTTCACTTAGATTCGTTAGGTACCACAGAGAAGTACAGTCAGTGGAGAACGTTTATTACAATAAAGAAGAATAATTTAGATTTTGGATTTCATTTCAGACTAATCATTGCCCAAACTTTCGCAAAGTCCTTAAAAAAATCTGTTGTTCTCCAGGGGTAGTGTCCTTTTTTGGATGCATGAGTATTTTTATTACTAATTATTTATCTTTCAGTATTACTGTTATGACTTTTTCAGAGTTCAAAAAGAATTTAGTTGGACTGTCTAATAATTGTTGGTTTACACAAATCACAGAAAGAGACTTTTTATGGCTCTAGACTGCACATCCAGCTCGAATACCTATGTCAGATGCAGTGCAGGTTGATTTGAAGTCAGTGTTTATGCTAGAGGGTGCAAATCCAGACTCTGCATGGTGAAAGCCAGAGCAGATTTCACTGTTTGAGACTGAGCTGCAAAGGTTCCCCAGCACCTGGATTGACTCTGCAAAAATGTGGATTTTATTTTCCTGGAAGCTGTGTGGGAAAACACCTTCTCAGGTAAGGTTTGTGTTCATTGATATTTTGATCCACTGCTTGTTTTTATCAGCCTTGGAAATTTGCACAAACCACCCAGAAATAGCTTCATCCCCAGCCCCTTCCCCTGCGCCTGCTCACCCCTGTGAAAACCCCAGGGCTCGAGTGGCAGCATGTACAGCATCACTACCTTTCAGAATTGTACAAAACTAGCTGATTAAATCTGATTTTAAATACTGCTTTCAGCCCAGAACCCTGCCTTTTTAATAATCAATTAAAACATTGCTTCATTGTGTTTATTCAGTGTGTATAAAGCACTGCTTGACATGGATTAGACCTTACATAGCAGTACACAGCTGTAGCCCATCCAGCATTTTCCAAATGAGTTTGCACAAGGAATAAAAGATTGCCATCTGAGCAACACTGGAGGGAGACAAGAGCAGACAAAAGGCAGTTAAATGCTACAAAAAGAAAAAAGACCCTGTTGAGATAGAAATTTCTGAGCAAATGCCTCCATTTCACAGGGAGATACTGTAGCAGGCAATGTACATTGATTTTAGCACGTGAAGTACATTGCTTTGGGGATTCATTAAGCTTCATTTTGTGCACTATCATGAATGGGGATGTCAGCCACTCTCTCAAGTAATGCAGGGTTTCAAAGCGAGGAG
The DNA here is from genome assembly GCF_000277835.1 of Geospiza fortis. Lineage (NCBI taxonomy): Eukaryota > Metazoa > Chordata > Aves > Passeriformes > Thraupidae > Geospiza > Geospiza fortis. Next base: position 3,763,453 of record NW_005054349.1, on the reverse strand, counting down.
GTAGAATAAGCCAAAGTGAAAATATAATGTGCCCTGCAAAGAGAGTGAGGCAGTTGGGAAAGGAAAATGCTTGGCTTGCTAAAAGCCGTACGTCACAGGAGCAGTAATCAAAACCTAAACATTTGTAAAGGGTTTATGCTTATAGAGTTAATAATGTGGCTTAGAGCAGTACGTGCATGCTCCTGGCTGGCCTGCTGGGAGTCCCCTGGAAGGAGAGATGCACTGATGGAGTGCAGAGCCTCATTCCTGTCCTTTGGAAGAAAAATGTGGACAATTGTTTGATACTTTTAACTTGCCTCCTTCTTTTAACTTGTTCAAGCTATTTTTGATTTCGGTCACAGCTGGTTTTTCACTGTCTGTATTTGAAGTGAGAGGGTGCTTAAGAAGGTGTTGTGTTCCTCCCTTCCACTTTTCCTTGGGAGCCAGTGGCAGAGCTCTGCTCTCTATGGCCCCTCACCATCTCCTCAGGCATCAGCTGCCAAATCCAGAAGCCACAGAAAGTGGCAGGTCCACAGAGCTGGGTTTTTCAGTCACCAGCCAAATCCAAGGTTGGTTTGAAATCTGTGAAATGCACCAGAGGTCTGTGTTCCTGTGTAATTTGTTTTATTTTGTATCTTGTTTTAGTTGAGAAGCATGTAACTCCAAGGATTTATCCAAAAGTCTGTTTAGTTGGTTTAATTTAGTAATTATGGCAGCACTGACATTTTTTGACTTAGCCTACTACATAAATTACAGTGATTTGGAAGCAAAACGTTAATGAAGTTTTCCTGGTGATGGGATTGCAATGCCAAACACCAAAAGAATGGGATTGTACCTACACATGGCTGTGAGGGGAAAAATGCTCATTGCTCAATTCTCCAGCTTTTGTGCCTTGCCTTCAGCAGTGTGACATTGGTTTTAATGCAATTAACCCCAACACCAGGGCTCTGCTGGCACACTGTGCCACGTGCACTCTGTAATAGAACATGGCTTTATGGATTTTCCTGTTCCACATTGGTGGCACAGGGTGCTTGGGCAAAGAGGAGTAGAGGGAAACTGCTGAGAGCTGCTGGGAGTTGTAATCCTGCACCATATGGTGACCAGTTAGAGGGAAGCAGACCCTGGAATTGCTGAAATAGTTCACACTTTTTTTTACAAGTGATGTTTTGTCTCTGTCATGTGCTGGGGGTCACTGTGAAGGAGGTGGTCACTGCAGAGGTGAGCACAGCAGTACAGCATCCACCTCCCCAGCAACTTGGGCTCCTCTGGGGCAGGAGCACAGCAGATTACTGTCAGATAGCTGCTGCCTTCTGCAGAAAGTTCTCCTCTTCCTTTCCTCTCCCCAGTATTTGACCCTTTAAAAGCACTCAGGCCAAGTGACAGCTGCAGACTTCCCAGTTATTAGGCTGCAGAGTAGTGGATGTGCAGTGTTTGGTGCTTAGCTTCCATTTATACCCTGATCACAGCTGCCATTTGGGTCAGGAAGAGGTTTTCCTGTTGATAGATTGGCTGTGTGCTAGGAAAACTTGTCTTTCCCCAGAGCATCGTGTAATGATTTGGTGGTGAGGAGTTGCCATGGCCAGGCAGCTCCGCACGGATTGTGCTGGAATATCCGTGAGGCTGTCACTCTGTCACTGCCCTGTCACATCCCCACATCGGGGCTGGGTTTCTGCCTCAGGGGCTCTCCTTGCCCTCCTGGCTCAGCACAGAGATCAGGCAAATTCTGGCTGTTTCCTAGCCCCACGGAGGGTTGGTTGTGTCAGGGTGCAGCTCTGCGACCTGGAGTCCTGCAGGAGATACTGGCAGTGTCTCACTGGGGGCACTGGGAGTGGAGATGGGCTCACAGCAGGGATCAGGATGTGCTCTGGGCTTCGTGGGATGGATCAGGAGCTGGGGCAAGGTTAAAGGTTTCTGGGGAAAAGTCAGAATTAAAGCAGGTGAACTAAAAAGGGATGGATTTCTCATGCTTAATCAGGGTTTATAAAATCAATGTGTAACTGAACTGAATTCAAACACTGGGATATATAAGCAGAGTCCTTTATTGACATCTGAGGAATTCATAATTCATCCAGAAGCAAACCTTTCAGGTGGTCATCTCTCTGGGTACATTTTCCCGTTAATCATATTTCTCCTAACGATCAGTTTTGAAAGTTGTCTTATTTCTGCAGTGCAAAAAAATCCTGCTGGCGAACATTCCCCAGTTGCACTCATAATTATTTGTGATTAAAAGTGCCCTGGCCTGACAGCACCAGGGAAATTAATAGGAGAAGCTTTCTACAAGTTTTAGAAGACGAGCAAAGACATGCTCACTCCCTCTTAAAATTATTTAAGCAGGTGCTGTGGGAAGCCATTGCTTTTATAATGCTCTTCAGATGTTTACAGCAAAACATTTTTTCCCAGTGATTGAATTTTTCAAAGTACTAAAATACCACGGAGAAATATGTTTCCCACCAGTTTTATGGCTCCCTGGATGCATTCTATACAAACCTTGTATCTGCCTGGACACAAACACTCTATTGCAAAAAGATATCTTGCCATTTTAACAAGCTGCACTGCTTTGAAAGGATACACTGCATCACCAGTGGGAATGTCAGTACCTTAAGAGTAATACTGCTTTAAGGGTACTATTTTATTAAAGCAGACCTCAGTAATTTGTTCCTGACTGTTATACACCCTTATTTTATTAAAGGTATTTTACATCTGTGGAGGAGATTACTACCACTCCTATTTTCTCCACTGCTTGGCTTTAATGGATGATGTGGAATATAATATTTATTAAGCCTAAGCAAGGGAGGACATAATAGCAGAATTGTCCTTTATAACCTATTTTACACAGCTGTAAAATAAACCTTAATAAAGCAAGAATAATTATCCAGGAACATCCAGGAAATGGAGTATTCCTCCTGTTTCAAATATTTGAAAGGTTTAACTGCTGGCTATACGTGTACTTTAAGAAATTGAACTCAACAGTAATAATATTAGCTTGATACTATTTTAAAATATATTAAGAGGTTAAGTACCTTGTGTGTCACAAGTGCTATGTTAGCATAAATCAATACATAACTGTAATTTCTCTGTGGTGTTGACTGTATATGATCTCCAGGATTATCCTGTTTCCTGCATAGCTTTGTTTTCCTGTTTCTTGGTGTGATTTCTCTTCTTGGTGACAGTCACTGGAATCTGTCCCAAAGGGGAAGATTTTGTATTAAGGACCTAATGCAGCTTTGCAAACTGATTCCTGATCAGATATTCCAGAAGAACTGCTAAAGCAATTCCTCTCTTCCCTCTGCCTTCTTGATTTCTTCCTCCTGTTGTCCTATTTATACTTTTTTTCATTGTGGAAATGATTTGGACTACAGTTATTACATTAATTATCCAAACTGACATTTTTGCAGTGTGTGAAAGGACAGGGTGGTATGTAAAATAGATGCACTAAGAACACCTACAGTATGACAACAAGTAGCAGGGTAATTGCTGAAAATGAAGTCTTTTCTGCTATCCCTTCTCTTCAACATCTGTTGTTCCATATGGAGTCATAAATATTTGCAACAAAATAGTTGAAGAAATAATCTCAACATTAATAGGGAAAAGCTGAATCCGCGAAGAAAATTGAAGAATCTTTTTTTTTTTTTCTTCTTGGCAAATTCCTCCTACCCATCCTCATCTGACACTTTAAAATCTCAGTAGAGGAATAGTCAGACTACAGTGATGCTTAAAAATCACCATGAAAAAAACCCTTTGTGAATGTTAATAGGAGAGTTAGCTGAGAAAAATGTTATAACCTCCTGATAATGACCATGAGGAGGATTTTGTTTATTTTGTTTCATTCCCCCCCTTTCTTCCATGCCACGGTAATTTTGCTACTAAACTTTTATTGAATAGTTCACAATATTTCACAGAAATAATCCTCCTCATTGTGGTGAGGAGTGACAAGGTACCATTATTGCCTGAACAAAATAGTTACTTTAAATTGCCGTATGGAAAATGCACATCAATCGTTTTTAAGCTTCTCTCTAGATTAAGAAGCATTTTAAAGCACAGAGCAACTTTAAATATTTTGGAACCCAGATTACCAAAACCTGCCTGAGGAGCAGCTTGTAGGAGAAAGCAAAGATATTAATAACACAGACAAACAACAAATTGTAAATACTTGAGTATAAAAAAACACTTTAAAAGCTCTTTATATATATATTAGGAGCTTTTGTGGGAGTACTTAGGCTTCTCCTTAATGAACAGAATTTAACAAGGTGACATCAGTTGTATTTGTTTTTCTTAATCTGTACATACTGAACTTTAGACTGAGGTTATGTGCAATGAAACTTTAGTTCTGATGTTGAGCCAGTGAATACCTGCACTTTTTACTTTCATTTTTCACTATTATTGCAAACCAAGTATCTTATCTAACTCAGGTCTTTGTTTTTAAGGCTTGAATTAATAAAATATTTTCAGGTGTTTTTACTGCCAATGCCACGTGAACATCAGAGTATATTGTAAATATGTTAAAGTTATAAATAGATATAATTTTCTGGGTTATTAATGAGAGTACACTGATGAAAATGTCAAAGCTGTATAATTATGCGCCTCTTGATAAAGAGTGCACAGATAAAGGCAATTTATAAACTGTAATTTCAGTCTTTTCTAGTGAAATTTTCATTTCTCTGCTTTTTGCCGCCTCCTTGTATTCAAGCCTCAAGTGGCAGCTCTGTGATGTCCTTTGGGAGGACACACCCTTGTCATTCCTGAGATCAGGAATGGTGTCCAGGGGATCAGGGCAGTGCTGTCCCCTGTGCTGGCACTGCTGGGGCACCTCCAGTGCTGGGGACAGCTCAGGGACCCTCATGAGCAGAGGGACATTGAGGGACTGGAGTGAGTCCAGGGCAGGGAATGGAGCTGGGAAGGGAATGAAGCCCCAGGAGGGGCTGAGGGAGCTGGGAAGGGGCTCAGCCTGGAGCAAAGGAGGCTCAGGGGGCACCTTGTGGCTCTGCACAGCTCCTGACAGGAGGGGACAGCCGGGGGGGATGGGGCTCTGCTCCCAGGAACAGGGACAGGAGGAGAGGGAACGGCCTCAGGCTGGGCCAGGGTACAGTGAGGTTGGATACTGGAAAAAATTCCTTCATGGAAAGTGTCCAGCCCTGGCACAGCTGCCCAGGGCAGTGCGATTTAAAAGCCATGTGGATGTGGCACTTGGGGACATGGGCAGTGGTGGCCTTGGCAGTGCTGGGGTAACAACTGGACTCCATCATGACCTTACAGCTCTTTCTCA
>NW_005054349.1:3727937-3758174 GCF_000277835.1 Geospiza fortis | reverse complement strand
TGAAAAAGTTTTATTAAACACTTGTTCAGACAAAATGGAGTGATTTCAGAATGCACAGGTGAGAACCTGCTTGGACACAGATAAGTGGAGCATAGTTGGTGGCACCATTCTTTGTTCCTAGAAGCTTTTAAGGCAGCATGGAAATGTGTATTTAATTGTTAGATACTGTTCCCAAAGTGTAGTTTTTCCTGCCAAAGCTCAGTGGTGAACAAGGCTTGTATCAGTCACTGGGAAACGAAATGAAATCTGATTTAAAGGTACTGCACTGGAATAATCAGCTGCTCCTCAATTGCATTCATTGACCCCATTCATTCAGGGGCTGTAATTAAGAAAAACAGCAGTGACTTTAAATTTGGCACCTGAATCACAAGGTTAAAGCACTAAATTTCTGCCTGGTGCCTGGTTTACAGAAGACGTCTCTTTTCTCACTGATGATCAGGAGTCTCAGCTCCTGGCAGAGCAGCAATGAGTGAGGGGGGAAAATATAGAGGGTTATGGAGGATTTTGGAAGTTATTAAGACATGGAAGACAGATAACCCTGTATTTGTGGAATTAGAAATACAAAATACTTGAAATAAACAATGCTTCAGATTACAGGTTTTTTTCATACTTGTTTTGCTGTAAAAGAAAAAAACAGCCTGGCTTCTAGTTAAGCAATACAAAAGTAGCCAAGATTTAAAATTAAAATAAGAAATCTCTTTCAGAAAACTGTTTCTTCAGTCAAAAATAAGAATTTTAGCCCTAATTATATTAAAATACCCATGTTTGGACACCACCTAGAGCTGGAAGTCAGGGCACCTCTTGCCACCATGAAGATACATCAATTTGGATGATTCTGTCAGGTCTTTGGGCAAATAATGGTATTTCAAATATATATATTACTTTCAGAGATGAGTCACACAGACAACCTAGCTGATGTTGCAAATCCTCTGCTTTATTTTATTAAAAGACAAAGAGGTCCATTAGAGTATCCAGGCTGTTCTGTAACTATGGGCCATTAAATGTAATCCCCATCAGTCAGGTATGAAACTCAAAGAATTACAATTTTAATAAACCACTTCAGTCCTTGGGTTTCTAAATTTTATGCCACAGGCAGGGAAAAGGAGTGACCCAGCCACCATCTGTGTCCAAACCCATCTTCTTATCCCTGCCTGAAGGGTTTCTGAGATCAAATGTCTTGGTTAGTAACTAACAGGTTAATAACTATAAATCCTGTATCAATTGTTTCTCTCTCCTCCATATGCCATGTATTTATTTAATGTATGAGTTATATTCTGTGAGCTGTTGGAGGTGAATAATGTTCCTACAGCTGCAGGTAGATAAAGTTTTTAAATGCATGAGAAGAAATAACTTGGTGGTCTAACCAGTGTAAATTGTACCTTTAATATTTCTCCCTTATTTTGAGAGGGATGTGGCATTTCGAGTGGATCAGGGCTGTGACTGATGGGTTTAAAAACATGCCTTCTGAAAGCAAATAAACCAGCTGGCAAATAAAAGTGCCTGTTGGTTTGGGCCGTGCAGGGAGCAATTCACGTTCCCCACGTTCCCAGTGCTGTGTTCAGTCTGGAGGTTGATGCTTCATTTGCCAATCCCTGTTGCTGCAATTTAGGCAGAAGACAGAAGATGAAATACTTAAGCATATTGAATTAAGAGCAAGAAACTTCCTAGCAGATTTCTGTGTGCTTTCCCAGGATGATACTCCATTCACTGTTAGTGTTTACTGTGTATTTCTTTGCTCTGCAGTATAATTCTTACTTTCATCTATTCATCTGGATGTCAGCTAGAAATTAAAATGAAAAGACTGCACTCCAAATGGATTCCTGAATGCTTTTATAAAGCATGGCAGGTTTAACAAACAGGCTCGATAAAAGTAGTTCCCACTTTGCTTCAATAATCAGAAAGGTTGTTTGTGTCCTTGGTCAGCCTGGAGCTGTCTTGGCTTTATTTCTTGCTTATTCTGTTGTATTGTATATGTGAGTGCAGCTTTTAGCATTTATATTTTTAGTGGTGTTTAAAATCAAAATCCTTAAATCAACATTATTTTTTTTCCATTAAAGAGATGCATTTGATACAGTCCCCAAGAAATGCTTCCAGCACATGCCATTTTTAATTGCTTTACCAATTATGATTCCTCAAGTCTAGCTAATAAATTTCTGCCTAACCGTGCACTTATTCAGAGCATGGGCAAGATGTAGACACCGTTCAGATGTGAAGACCTATTACAAGATTGAAATAGATTTCTAATGCATTTATCATTCATCTTTGCAGAGTGTGATTTCAATCAGAAAAAAAAATGATGAATGGTTTGACAGTTTCCACCCATGTACGCTAAAACATAATATGCTGCTTCTAGTTTCAGCTATTACAGACTTTAACATGCAATGTGACCTTGGTCTGCAAAGCATGTTTGGTTAGCACAAAAACTTAATCATAAGAAGTCATAAGTAGAATCCTTCTTCTTTACTGCCCTTTTTCTGGGACTTGGAAATTTATTGCTTCTGAGACAGGTAGGATATGAACAATGGGCCAAATAGAGTCCAGGGTTATCTCATCTGTGTGAAAACTGCTGCTGAAAATCGATGTGACCTCTGCTACACTGTCATCCCAATTCCCACCCTCTGTGTCCTATTTGTCTTTTGGTAGAAGCTTAGATCTGTGTGCTGTCTCTATGTGTCTCTCTTGGGCCAGATTATCAAAATGAATCATTGCCTGCATACCTCTTATATTTCTATTTATTTTCCTAGTGTTGACTAGGTCTGATGAAATATGGTTCTTTTTGCATTTGATCCTCACTGCAGCAAGCAGCACCTAATTTAGCTGTGTCTATCTCTTTAAAGAAGAGTAATACTATTTTGAAACTTCAATCTGCTGTACAGTAGCATTACAAACCATAGACCATGCAACCTGTCTTCACAGTCAATAGTAATTTTCCTTTCGGCCAATTTAATGTTATTACTTTCATCTCCAAATAGCAGAGATTTCTAGAGGTGTTAGAGCAGCTCCAGTTTTGTTATGCATACTTCATGTATTGCTTTCTTTTTCAAATGCCACTTCTGTTTAGTCTTTTGTGACTCCGTGGCTTCGCTGTTATTTCTGTGTGGCACCATGTGTGACAACTAATCAAGTTATTTTAAAAACTCTGCCACTGATATATTTGAATGTGAGAAATGATGTGTCTGAATCAGCACAAACTTCGTGGTCTGAGTTTGTTACCTGAGTTGGGATTTTTAAATGGATCACTTAAATTCCATCTAAGATGCCATCTCTGAGGACGTGTGGAGGTTACTGGCTTTTGTTATTAGTCCTGAAAAATCATTAGGAAGATGTTCCATTTAATGAACTCACAGAAAAAATACAAAATACTCCCAAACCAGAGATTTCAATGAATACTTGAAAACTGCTAATGCTCCTGGTTTGTTGTCAGCTGGATGCAAAAAGTGCAGCTCAGTGGAGGCTCCTGAGTGTGTTACACTAGAAAACAGTGCTGCAGTGGAGACACCCTGGGTTAATTAGTTGTCAGATTCTTTTTAAGTTGTTTATTCCTTAAAAACAGGAATGGGAGAAGGAGAGCTTTTGAATATGGTGTGGTCTAATTGTAAATTCAGGCTTTAATATCACCAAGGCCCTTGACAGATGAAACTCTGGGGGCTGGCTGGCTGCTGCCCTGGGTCAGCGCTGGCATCAGGAGCTCATGGCCAAGGCAGGGATCAGAGGCTTCCCTAAAAGATTTTATATATATATATATATAAAGAGAGAGAGACTGGAATATTGCACAGAAGTATTTTTTTAGCATTTCAGAGTGAAAAAATTGTACGAAGTTTGGCTTCAGTCACAGTTAGGTTTTAATTGTGTGGTTTTCAGCAATGAAAATGAATATGTGGGAAGAAGTACTCAGAGCTATCTGAGAGAAGGAGCTACATCTACTGTCCTGAAAGATCCTTCAAATATTCTATTCAAAAATTGGAGTTCCTTAGTGATAGTATTGATTCCTCACCAAATTGAAGGGATTCTAGAAAAAAACAATTCCTAACATTGTTTCTTTCTGGATACACATTTCTGCTGTCTGTGCACAGCTTGATCTATACCCACACCATGTATTTGCAACAAGGAGTGAAGGGGGAAGCTGCCAGGCCCCAGTTTGCTCTCTGCAGGAGAGGCTCCAGTTCCAAGCAGTGCTGGCAGAGGGGATGGATTACTCAGTGGAGATTATTTACTGCTGAGCACAGGAAGGGGAAAGGTAAAGAAGAGATGTGATACATCCCTTGATTAGAATTTTGCCAAGGTTATAGCAACAAAAAACACACATCACAGAATGGCAAACATGATAGAATGAAGACAGGTCATTCAGGTTTAATGAACTGCGTAATACTGTTATAATTCTGTGGTATAATTCTGTAGAATTTGAGATATAATAGTCTGTACTCCATTACAGCTGTGTTATAGGCTCAGTGTATTGATTATTGTTCTGTACTATTTTGCCAACTTGCCTTGGCAACAGTCCCAGCTGCCCAAAGACTGAAACAATGTTGATTTTACTAATGCACTTGTATTTTGACTTCCAGATAAACAAAATGCTAGTTGCTAGAAATTACAGTCACCTATATTTCCAATGCTTTCTGATGTTGCTTTTAAACCTATCTTTACAGAAGAGGTCCAAATTGCCATTCCAATAATGAAACCAACCTTAGATAAAGTCCAACTGGCTGGACAGGCCTTGCCTCCTGGATTTCCGGCGCCATTTCTTTTTGCTGATGGTCTTTCATCAGTAGAAACACTATTAACCAACATTCAGGTAAATTCTTCTCTACAGGGCCAGGTTATGTCATGATAGATAATATGTGTTTCTTTTGCACTCTTAAAAAAGTTTCAGAAACTATTTTGTATTTGTAGTTTCTCATCTCTTTAATTTAATGTCGTGCTTAGGTTTCCTCCCTGCCTGGCATTACCAGTCATGGAAGGGTTTCATCCACTGTATATTTGACTTAATAATTGGCACTATTTTAAATTCACCATTCTCATTATTCCTTCAGTGCTCTCTGCAGTTACTGAGGTGAGCAGAGACATGGCACTGTGTGTGTAACCAAATTAACCAAAGCTGTGCTGAATGATTCCATGCCACAAAATCCCTCATAAATAACTCCAACATTAGCTACTTCCAATACCCAGTTGTGTTTCAGCTCTGTAGGTTCCTGCTTCTAATCTTTCTGTTTTCCTAGAGGGTGTAAAAGAAACAAGTGGATGAATTTTGTCACTGCTGAAAGAAAATGGTGTTTTCAGATCTTGCATCTGTGTGTGTTTTAGGGCCTGCTGAAAGTGGCTGTGGACAATGCAAGAGTCCAGGAAAAGCAGATACAGCAGGAAAAGAAAGAGTTAAAGATGGAGCTCTGTAGAGAACGAGAACTACGAGAGAGCTTGGAAAGGCAACTCACAGCTGAGCTGCAAAGCAGAGGTGAGTGAGTGAAAAACGGAGTTTAGGTGTCTGTGAAATGTGTAACCCTTTGGCATTTCCAGCTGGAGCTGTCGAGGGCTCAGAGTTAACTGACATTCATACTGGTGTAAGGCAGCAGTGGACCTGCCCTGGTAATGAAAGACTCAAATCTCCTAGAACCACAGAAAAGCACAGGTTTCTGTGAGCAGAAGGAACAGTGGCTGAAGGATTATTACCTGTAGGGCAACTGGCCCCAGAGAGTTTTGGCAGGTTCTGAGAGGGAAGCTGGGGCAGTTCCATGGCTTCCAGGTGTATCAGCATCACTCTGCTCAGGTATTCCCAGCCCAATTTCTTCATTTGACAGCTTTAATTTCTTTTTGTTTCTGCTGTTATCCTCCAAGCATCATAAGTCCTACTGTGAGAAAGACATGGCTTTAATTTGGGTATTGCAGTGATTTTTGTCATTACTTCCCTAACCCACATTTCTGCAGCCTCAGTGCTGCTCAGTTTGCCTTGTAGAGAACTTCAGCTCAACAAAATAGAGCTGTGAGAAATTGTCTGCCCAAGTGCAAGATCTGAACCAAATACTCCTAGGATTTTGGGTTTTTTTTTTTGCATCAGGAGATTGAGGTGCAGTAGCACGCCCCAAATGGGGCTTTCTGAGACAAAACCATGACTGGTTAGAAGCTTTTGATAATAATAGGCAATTAAATTGGTAAATCTGAATTTCTCGCTGTGCTGCTGCAAAGGAGGCAGTATTAGTATTCTTTTTAAAATTCAGATCTTCATCTGAAGGAAAGGAACAGCACTTCATGTGCCAAAAGCTACTTCTAGATTACATCCATGAAATCAGAAAGATAAAACTAGATAAGACCAAAAGTGGAGGTGCCAAGTCCTTTCTTCCTGTGCTTTTGAATGGAAATTGGGTGTGTGGAACTTCCTGCAGTGCCAGGTCTCACTCAGGGGCACCAAAGGGCACCTCTCAGTTTGGGTGTGAAGGGTCAGTAAATTCTGCTCAACCTGTTAAATTGCAGTGGGTGTCCACAAATGCTGCATCACCCAAGTGTGATGGGACTGTAAAACAAAACTGAACTCACTAGGACAGCACAGTGTGTCCCTCCTGAATCCCAGCTAACTCACCAAAAACTTCAAGTCATTCACAGACTTTGATAGCTCCTGACTTGTGAGAGAATTTCACCAATAATCAGCATCCTCAGAATTGTTTGTCTTTCAGGTCACCACCACATGCACATCTTTATTGTCATCGGGGTCTTGAGCTAGAACTGCACCTTTGAATATTGAACATTAACTAATTTTTTTCTGTCTTCATCATCTGTTAATTGAGCCCTGACAACCATTCTTACACTGCCTTTACATTTCAGCCACAATTCAAAAACGCTTGAAGAAAGAGAAGAAGGCAAAGAGAAAATTGCAGGAAGCTTTGGAATTTGAATCCAAGAGAAGAGAACAAGTGGAACAGGCTCTGAAACAGGCCACATCAGGTGACGGTCTCAGGATGTTAAATGGTAATGTCTTAGTTGGCCTTTCACAGTCAGCTTAAAATGATGTTTGATTGAGCGAGGAAAAAAAAAAATCAGATGGTGCACAGAGAAAATTTCAGAATAAACCCCCACAATTCTTTCCTGAAATAATGAAAAATCTATTTCAGGCTATGTGCTCTGGGTCGAGAATTAAAAAAATAAATAAGTCTGCAACTAGAGAAACAGACAGAGCAGTTTACACAGAGATGACAAGAAATGCTGAATATATTACAGAGAAATCTGTTACAGTGCCAGCTAAGACAATGTGAAATTTGGTTCCTATAAGGTTCTGTGAACTCTTCTCTCCCAGCAGATTCATTTTTAGAACTGCTGAGCTTCATTTCAAAAGCCGTTTGGCTGAAGTTTGCTCAGCCTCAGGACCTATTAAGTTTGTTAAATATGTATCAGCTTTCAGAGCTGACTGGGTTTTGAACACTTCCCAAATATTCCTGTGAAACAAAAGCAAATCAGTTCATCTCCTAAACAGTGATTAAGTTCTGGCTACCAGGAGGATTTGCCTTTTGTGCTTAAGATGATTCTGGCCAAACTTTAGAACTTTGGTTTGAACATTTAAGACTGAACCTAGCTGAGATTTAATTAATTTCAGGTTCTGCAGCTAAGGTTTAGTCTGTGCATCCCTACCTGGAGTCTCTGCAGAGGCTCAGGAATCAGAGTGACATTCAGTCCCTGCTGCATTCAGCTGTCCTGTGGTGTGTTAATTTGTGCTGCCTGCTTTGGGCACTGCTAGAGACTGCAGAGTGCAAAAGCTGCCTGACTGCTGAGCAAAAATAATGAATTTGGCTTGTCTGGAGTTCTCAGCTGTGAGAGCTGCCCACACTGTTGTCTAAAGGCAGGGCAGGGCTGTGCGTGTGCCCTGGCACAGCAGTGCTCTTCAGGAGATGGGAGCTGGATTTATTTGGGGCACCCGAGGCACATAAACTCTGGGAGTATGAGAGCAGCATCTCTCAGAGGCTCCTCTCATCTGCTGTTCAGAGCCCTGCACATCCTGGAAGCAGGGACTGGCTGCCGGCAGTGGCCAGGGAGATCCAGGTGTGGATTCACAGCTGCAGTCACGGCAGGGTGGGGACAGTGACCAGGGACAGTGGGTGACAGTGACCAGAGCCAGCAAAAGCCTCCACTCCTCCACTGGTTCAGACAAATGCCCAGAATGGATCCCACGGACAGAACCAGCACCTTGAGAGGAAAGTCAGAAAAAACCTAAAATCCTGCTGTGCTGCAAGGTCACTCCCCTGGGTGCTGCCACTGCAGGGAAGCACCTGCTGCTTACACACCAGCCAGCAGCACCCAGCAGTTCTGGAAGCCACAAATCCAGGGATACCAGCGTTCCAGCAGTGTGATTAACACACCTTTACATCTGCTAGTGTGGGCCTGGCTGCAGCAGTTTGATTTGCAGGCACACTCAGGTAGTCATATATATGTTTGTGCCTGCAAGAAGCTGATATTTACATGCTAATCTGATTGCACATGCAAATCAGGTAGCTCATTAGCATCTTAATCCACAATTTAATTGCAGGTACAATTTTATGACAACAAAATGTGAAGGGCTATTCTGAGTATTTTTAATTTAACTCTGACAGTCTGTCTCATTTAACAGATGCTGTTATTAGTTACAGATGACTTTGTCATTTTTGTATATACAACGTGTACTCTGAAGGGTTTGAGAAGAAAGAACCTTTTCAGATTGATAGGTCAGTGCCCTGCACTTACCTTCAGAACAGGAATCTGAGTAAGGGAAGCCCTGCAGAATAGCAGTCACTTGTAATTTTGTAAGAAAAAAATGTATATGTGAAACTACTGCTTTTTTATCACATATACATTTATGGGGCTATATATGCACACATGACATGAATTTCACTTACACATTTATTGCTGAGCTATTGCTCTCCTGTAAGGACTGCACTTCTCAGGGTTGCCCTGCTTTCACTCAGGGCTCAGTTCCTGCAGGGTCACCAGCAAAGCATCACCTCTGTGACAGATCCTGACACTCAGTTGAAGGGATCTGTGAAAGCAACAGTGCCCTTATTCCCTGTTTGAGAACGTCCCGAGCAGGATTTTACACAGAAAAACCCCCAAACTGTACACACAGCTTCCTTTCAGGTGTGGGTTTTCCTTCCTGTAATTTCTAAGGGCTGTGTGATAAGGGAAGCAGATGTTTCTCCAGGATTTGAGGTGCCATGGATTCAAATCACATCCCCTTCATGCTAATCCTTGTTGGCACAAGGTGCATCGTGGCATCTGTTCCTGTAACACCCTGGGGTGTTGGAGCTCCCGCCCCCACCCCAAGGACTGTGCAGACACAGGGATCACCAACATGAAATTAAACAGGCCCAGAGTGAGTGCCATGAGACTCCTTCTCAACTTGGGGAAAAAAAAAAAAAAGAGCACAGTCCTCTTTGGAAAGCTCTTCTCAGAGATCTGGAAATACTTCACATAATATGACAGCTGTAATTTGGGTTTGGGTGGTAACACATGCTCACACATCCCGAGCTGAGGCTGGAAATGCAATTTGCACAGTTCTTATCTGTAACATGCACTCACACAAACTGATACACACACACCCCAAAACTGTTGCCTGGCACTGGCTATATTCTTCAACTCTGTAATTTGGAGGTACTTGGCTATATACAAGAGTCAATGTAGTTTAATATTATCACAGTTTAATTTCAACTTTTATTTTTCATGTGTCAGATGCCCTCATTCTCCAAGAGGATTTTGCAGACATATTATTACCACGTGTTGGTTATTATCTGATCATCAGACAAATGTGAAGCACGTTAAAAATAATTCACTGTGAGACCAGTAATGTTTGCACATTTTGGAAACAATTTACTACTGAAAATTCTATGAGGACCAAATGTTTTATGCAAGACCATGTTAACTTGGAGAGCACCCTAGTTTGCTATAAATATTTTTCTAAAGATGCCTGAGAGAGGGGCAAAGGGGAATGCATTAATCTTCAGTCTCCCATCTTTCAGATGCTGGAATCCCAGATATGGAAATAGAACACAACGGAACCCAACATGACAGTGCAGCCATGCAAGGTGCAGTATGTACCACAGCTCCTCACTTGTGTGCTTGTCGTTAAAAATTAGGTTAAATCATTTTTATATCTGTTTTCATGATTTAAGATCAATGTAAATTGCAGAGCTTCAGTTTGTTTTCCTGTTTGATACAGAAAGATTTGTATCTTTGTAAGATTCTGATCTTTGTAAGAGCAAAGATCAGAAATTAACTTTAAGTAGAGGTGATATTTAGCTAGAGGTTATTTAGAGGTGCTGTTTGTTTTAAAACTGATATTTATCTACCAAGACATATGCTCTTAGTTCAAAAGGGGTTTTACATATGATTTATCATTTGAAATATTTTACCTCTGGTCTTTACCTACCTATCAAGATCACAGATGTTTTAAAAAAATGCATGCACTGTAAGTGAAAAAGAAGAGCCATGTTCATGTTATGGGCAGTTGTCTGGTGCTACTTTTCCTTCACCGTGTGGCTGTGTGTAAGTGCAGCACCTCCAGCTATGACCTGAGTGCTTCCCAAAGAGCAGGAAATTAATTCTGGCTGCAGGTCTGGGATGTGAGGAATTCTGAAATCCTCCTTTGGGGCAGCTGGGACACAGGGATATTCCCAAGGGATATTCCCAAGGGATATTCCCATTCCTCTTGGAAGCCTCTTTGAGCCACACAGAAAATCCACAATCACCTGTGATCAGATCTGCACTGAGCAATTTGAACATTGGATTTCTGATGAAAGTCCAACTTGTAGAATTTTTCTCCCATCAGTCCTGTGCCATTTTCATTCCAGACTGTTCAGTTCTGTACTGGCAGCCTGCAGACAGCTGCCTCTTCCACAGAACTGCTGCTTCTTAGAGCAATCCCACCCTTTCTCCTGCTTCATGGGATGGTAATGTGCACAAATCCCCTGTGCTGAGGCAGTTTGTGCAGACAGGAGAAGGGCTGCAGTGCGCTTAGAGACACAAACCTCACTTGAGCACTTCTCTTCAGCTGGGGAAGGTTTGACTTGCATACCTCTGGTATGCATCTGTCGTCCATCTGCCATCCTTACAGGAAAGCTTTCAAATATTTTTACTGCTGTCTCTTCTTGTGATTTTAGATTCATATGCTCTGTATTACAGAGAAGGAGAATCACAGCTTTATTGTAATGCAGATATATACATCTGACATATGTGTGTGTATATATATGTGCACATATAATGAGAGCTGTGCTCTAAATATTGCAATTGGAAAATTGCTGCTGCCAGAAATAGTCAAAATATTGGATGAGCACATGGGACACATGCATTTAAATTTGATGAGGAAAATGTTCCTTTACATTTCTGATCTGTTCATGGTACCTGCTGAGAGGAGTGCTCAGTGCTCTTCCAGACAACTCTGAGAGTCAAAAGTGCATCTGGGCAGACTCTGGTAAAGATGGGGAAGGTAATTTCACTTTTCAGTTGAGAAAAAACCATGACACTAGGCTCAAATGTGTCTTTACATCAAAAATGAGTAAAAATACTGTGAAGAAAGTGATGCACAGCCACTTCCAACGACCATTTACTTGCCTGAAGGAATCGAGAGAAGTTTATGTTACCTGTAGTTTATTAATACACAGGAAAGCCATGTGACTTTTACCATTTTTATTTCACGGCAAGTTTTTTCTTTCTTTTTTTTTTTCTTTTAATCTGATCCCAACTATGTCATCCCTTCAGTTATGAGAGGCTTTGGATCAGGAAGTTTTTATTAAGCATGGCCAAGGGGAAAGCTGGATATTCCCTGACTTGTGTCCCTGGGCTCAGTGGGAGCAGGACATGGCCTGGGCAGCAGGAGCTGCAGCCCTGTCCCTGTCCCTGTCCCTCCCCTTCCCTTTTCTGCCCTGCTGGCTCTGACCCCCCTGGCTGGTAATCCTGCTCGTGGGGGCACGTGAGGAGCTGAGCCACTTGGTCACTAAACACTCTGAGCTGATAAAAAGCTTTCTGGAGAGCTCTCTGTGGAGCTTGTTTAGATTTCAAAGTGTTCCTGTCCTGTAGCACCATCTCTTTCATTTTTATTTATGCTGATACTGTAATAACTTTTTATTCCCTTTCCTTTGATAACCATTCGTGTCCCTGACAGCTCCTATTGCTGCTGCAGCTCTGACAATTGGAGCACACTCCCTCACTGCCCCTGTCATTTGCTGCCTTTGTTTTTTGGGCCCTGGGAGGAGGAAGGGGCAAAACACATGTCCCTGATACAAAGCTGTTTCCAGGTTTCCAAAATCTCTGTCAGTTGCTCCGGAAAAAAGCTCTAGCATCAATACAGAGCTTTCTTTTTCTGTTGTCAATAGCTCTGCTGGACAGAAATCTATCATTCACACAGTGCTTTTCCTTTGAAATTCAATTAGTTCCACTGCCAGTATCTCCTTAAGACGGTTTAAAGGAAAATTACAGAACTACTGCACAGCCACCTTTCACAGTGATTAAGTCATATCATATTTTATGCTCATTTCTTAAAATGATTTTATTAACACAAGCTGTTCATGTACTGCTTTTCTGATCTGCATTATAAATCTTTTCCATTTAGTTGACTCATTTTCCCTCTGCTTTGTATATTAATTGAACAGAAATTTCATGCAGATGAGACTTAAAACTTTTTTTAAGTTTAATGCCTCCATCCTCCATATCCCAGATGTAGTACAGAGCTGGAGCTGGGAGGTTTTTAGCTGGCAGAGGAGATCAGAGCAGGTGATGAGCACTCAGACAGTCTCCTGCTCCTCCTTCCACCACTCACTCTTGGGCCAGCACCACAGTGCATCAACCATTTTATCAGCCAATCTCCCTTCCACATAAAATAAACATACTGGGTGTCATTAAGTGCACCTTCAGATCAATGATTTTTGCAAATGACATTCAAGTACCATTCGAGTAGTGCATTTTTGCTGATAAAAGCAAATTAAATTAGCACAACTACAAGTGTGCTGATAAAAACTAAAACCGAACAGCAGCACCATTAGCTAACAAAGTAATATTTTCTCTTTACTGCTTTCTGCCATTTAGTTATTATCCTATTGGAAATCTAATTATAATCCTTTTACTCCCTAGTCAAACTTCACAGTTTTTGCAAGCTTAGCACTGACAAGTGATTTCATTACATTTGATTGCCCGCGCCCAGATTGACTTAACTTCACTCGGAGACCTAAAAGCCCTCTCAGTTTCTCAGATTCCCTGTTTGCACATTACAGCAACAGCTCCTTTAATTAATTAGCATGAACAGCAGTAACATGAACTGCTGAACAGAAAATAACATCATTTTATGATCGCAGGGAGACTTCTCCTTTTGCATGTTTATACCTTAGTTAACTTTTGTATTACAATATTTCATTGTTAGGGGATAGCTGAACAATCAGTGAAGCAATGTTAGCTTAAAATCTTAAAAAGTAGATGTTACAGTAATACTTGATAACAACAATTTACAAAAAAATAAAATTTCAGGAAGGAGGCAGCAGCATAGGCAGGCAGGCTTTCCTGAGGTGAAAATGTACTTCACTGTGCCTGCAACAGGAGGGTGACCCAGAGCTGCTGCTGCTGCTGCATTTGTTTGTGACATAACCTGGCAGAGATTCAGCACAAAAACTCCGGGGTTACCGTGAATAACATTTCATTTTTATCTAACATGTGAATAACATCCTATTTATTTGTCAAAGATGAAGGACTGGTGTAGTTTGGAATGTATTTTGGGGTTTATCATGGACTGGACTTCAGTTCATTGGTGCTCTGATCTAACCAGAGTTCTCAAATCAAGCTGCTTTATCTGAGTCTTGGGCCTGTTGTTCTTCCTGCCCAAGCTGTGTTCTCTCCCTAGAGCGTGTCCTGCTCTGGAGGCTGTGGGTTGTTAAACCCCTGGTAGCTGCCTCGTGCTGTGTCATTGCAGAGTTCCCAGAAAAGCTCTCTCAAAGCCCCTGTGCAGTTCCCAGAGTGTCACTCCATGCCCACACGGCCACCTGCGGCTCAGAGCTGCCCCATAGGGGCTCACCAGGAACAGGCTTTACAGGGACTCACTACAAATCCTGAGTTTAATTCAAGTTATTTTAACTCTCTGAACATGGATGAGGAAATACTTGACAGGGTCAAGTCAGCTGCCTTACACACAAAGTAAGAGGGAAAGAAACTCCTACCCAGCGGCTCTGTGGGTGAGCCGCCCTGCAGGGTCAGGCTGGCAGGAAGGAGAGGTTTTGGTACCAATCCCAAGGGATGCCCTGGGCTCAGCCAGATCAAGATATCAGAGAGAGCACCTCTGATACCATATCTGCACCTCTGCAGGGTGGAGAGAGGCCATAGGAAAGTGGGAGAGATGAAAACAAGCCAACCCTTGTTGGTACTGCTGCTCACAGAACCATTTATTGATCATGTTCTTCCTGGGTCAAGAGGGAGCTGTGCCCTGCTCTCTCACTGCTCAGTTTGAAGGATATTTGCAGATGAAAGAGAAGTTTTGCTGGACAACCAATAAGCAGGCAAAGAAGTAATTTTTACTTGTCATTCAGCTGAATGATCAGCCCAGATCCATCTTCTTTTCATGGTAGTGAAGGGATCCTTTGCTGGGTTTTGGTCATTGCTCTGGTCCCTACCCACAAGCAGGGCCTGGATTCGTTCCCGTTCCAGGCAGGAGCACTCCTGGAAATCCCTCAGCCAGGGGCTGTAGGGGGAGGGATATGATCCTTTGGAGAAGCAAACTGGTTTTGTCTGATTTTTTTTCTTTGTACAAAGACACTGGTTCAAACTAATTAGCCCCAGCTTTGCAAGTTAATTTATTGTTACAGCATTGCATTTCCCATGTGTTGCTTCCTCCAAAGCTGAGCTTGGCTCTGATCTAACTGAGGTGTTGTTTACCCAGCCTGGGAAGGGTGGAGAGCTCATCTCCTGTGCAGTTGGACACTTGTTTTGTTTTAAAGTAGTTTAGAGAAATAAAGCTAAATTCCTGATTTAAGCCAGAGATTTTACAAACAAAGGATTCAGAAAATTCAGAGATGTGGAATAAGCTGGGGAAAAAAATTAAATGTGAATAAATATGGAGATGATGATTATTGCCTTTGGATTTGTCCTTTATGCATCCATTAAAACCTTGGAAGAAAAAGATAAATGATGATATTGTGGCTAAAAGGAGTGCAAGAGCTGCACCTACCCTGGGCTAACAACTCAGGGAAGAGAATGCTGTCCTGAGGGAAAATTCCAGTTACTAACACAGACTCTGGCTCACCAAGAAACTCAGAGATCTTTACTTGTCTTATACGTCGTGAAGGGGAAAAAAAAACCTCCTTTCTAAATGTCTTGCTTATTAAGCCAGTCATGCATTGCTCTGTAGGCTGTAAAGCAGTGTAACATGCACAGGGGGCTCATAAGCATATTTAGTGTTAGGGAATATCATTTATACAGTTTTTATATTGTCAGTATTACCCCTAGAGAATGAGATTAGGCTTTAAACTACTGTAAATCTACACTTTTGCTCACCTTTGTATAATTTCGTTTTTTAATAGAATGAAGCCCACATAAATGAATATTTGATTAAGGGATAAACCTGATAAAAGAATACATTTATTGCACACAGATTTATTCAAATCTTTGCTATATAATACAGTAAAGTGCTATAAAATGGTCTGTAGCTTGCAGTCAGCTGCACTGAGGAGATGGTGAATATTCTCCAGAAAAGATTAATTTGACAACATCACATTGTCTTTCCTGTGTAAGTGGGGGCACAGCTGCTCCCAGCACGTTAATTCCTCAGAGGTGATTGCTGTGTGACGTGGTTAATGCCATGAAATTCAGTTTATTGCACAGCAACAAAAAAAGTATTTTAATTTCTGGAGAATAATTTAGGGTGTTATAAAAAGGAAATATTTAACTATGCACTTTCTGTTCACTGATCAATGATATCTCCTGGGTGGCTGCACTGGGCTTGAGCTGTGGCATTTACTTTTCTCTCTTACTGGTATTCCAGGTATCTCCATTGAACTTTCCTTGAGAAATAAAGGGGATTGGAAGGAAATATGGAAATCTGTTCCAAAGTTTAGTCAGCCCATAGTACCCCCAATGTCCTCATCTTACCTTAATTTAAAAAATAATACTTAAAATTAAAAAAATAAGACTCCAAATTTAATAATAACATAAAGAACAGCCTCCACTAGGAAGAAGCCATGTGCAGCTTCCTAATGATCATGAGAAAAAGGAAAAAAACCCCCAAACCACAAACAAACCCCACAGTGCTCAACCCTTGCATTTCTGCTGAACCCCCCCAGGCTTTAGTAATTCCCCACCAGGTTTAAAACAAGAATTTTCATCAGCCAATGGCCTGAAACTAATTTTAGTTCTTTCTTGGGAGGCTCCCAAACATCCCCCTGGAGTTGTTATGTCCCTGGCTCTTGTGATCTTTATTTGTGCTTACATCCAAAATACGTATTAAATCATCTCAGTTTGGAGAGTCTGAGCCTCCTTAAAACCACAAAACATTCAATTACTAATTAGCTGTTTCCTGTTCCTAATGAAGTGAACATGTCGGATTTGGATTAAAATTCAGCTACTGCTCTCCTCTGTTTATGGTTCCAGATGTTTTTGTTTTATCTAGGAGGTTACTTTGACAGCTACTGCTAAATGATAAATCACTCATATTATAGCTGAAATGCATTTTGAAATTGAAATGTGGCAAACTTGGAGATTGCTCCAAGGATCAGTGTCAGTTTGCAGGTCAATACTTGTTCTTTCCTTAGGAGTGCTCGGTATTGGCGTATGTAAAACAGTAATGGGAGAGATGTCAACATTATACAAAATGCTGCTCCATATTATCATTTTGCTATCATCTTCCAGATCAGTTCTTGCAGATTTAGCTGGGTGGATTCATGATTCATTGTATAATGAGCAGGAATATGGATTCTTGTTAGCTTCAGTTTCTGTGGGCATTTCAATATTTATTTTTTTCTCTGGGCTTAAAGTTGCTTAATGTGAAAAATCACAGTTGATAGGTACTATAACTAAGAATATTTTTATGAAGTGCTTTTCTGCTTCGTTCGCTAAATAAAGAAATAGAATTTTAAGAGAAATGTGGTGGTTTCTGAATGAAAGAACAGTTTTCCAAGAACAGATCCTGATTTACATTTTCTGAAAGCAGTGCAGTTTTAACACCCTGTTCCCTGGCAGGTTTTGTGCAGGGTGTGTGGTAGAGCTGGTGCCTTGTCCCTGGGTCTGTCCCAGGGGGGCAGCAATCCAACACGGGCTGCCTTTGGGAGAAAAGGACTGTTTGATTTAAAAAAATGGCGTAAAGGAATAAAATCCAAATCAGGGTGTTTGCAACCTGTCCCAAGCCATTGCTGGCAAACACCAGGGCAAGTGGTGGTGGGTCTTTGTCCTTTCTTGGGGGCTTGTCATCCAATGCCTCCTTTTCCTACACAAAACGTGCCATGTGATGGACAGTTCAGTTTATATCACTTTTAGATCTGTTCATTTGGCTTGAGGGAAAAAAAAGATCCACAACCAAGTGAAGAGGCCACCTAAGTGTCAGTTAATTAAAAATGTTCAACTGTGTAATTGACTTTTTTTTTCTTCTTTCTTTCCCTCCAGAAAACAGAACATACATCAAGCCGACCATTATGTACTGAAGGAACCACCTATTGCTGAAAAATGTATAATGACCACTATTTGAAAACTATATAGTTCCTGAGAAATGCCCCTTGCAACCTTTGATGCCTTCAGTACTGTGTGAGGAACAGGATTTGTAGCATGAAACTTGAAGGACAATTTCAAGCAATTTACTGTTGCTGCATTGAAAACTGCCGTATTAAGAAATACTGAGACTTTTTACAAGCTTACCATACCAAACCAAGCCTGTCACAACAGATCATTTTTAGGTCCCTGGAGATAGAAAGGAGTTTTAGTATTTTTAAGCACATACATCAATTATTTCCCCTCCCCACCCTGCCCCAAAAAAGAACTTTTTTTTTTTTCCTTAGGAGGTGGCTATTACTGAATAGCAATGGCACAATGATTTTAAGCCACAATGGTCCTCACTGGCTGTACATCATACAAGTCCAGTTTATCACTGAAACTGTTCAACATGGAGCTGTTTCGATTGTGTTTATAAATTAAGCTTTGTTTACTGAAGCAGATACTCGATATATATTACGTTTTAAAAAGAAATGTGTGTACATTTTTTAAAAGAACGATGTAAAAATTGTCCTTTCATTAGATGACCGATTCAAAAGTGTGAGCTAAACCCTAATAGCTGATGTAATATGAGGATTATAATTGATGCTTTTTTTTTTAATGCTCAGTTCAGCTTGGCTTTTGGTCTTTTAAGATGGAAAAATGAATATGCAGTAGAGTGTTAGATAATGGAAACTTTTAAGTATGGTTTCTCTGTTGTACCATATTAAGTTAAAGTACACATTCTTTGTTAAAAATGTTCTTGCTAAAAATACAGTATTAAAAAGTTTTTTGTTTGACTTTGGAAATCTTTTAAGATTTTTTTTGGACTGTGAATTCCCATAGTAACTGTACTAATGCAAACCAGTATTTTGCACTATTAAAAATACTTGAAGAAATGACTTAATAAAGAGGGTGGGTTGGTATTAAACATTTTCCTAATTATTGTATGCTCCAGATTCTGAACTTTGAAAACTGAAAACAGCTGAAAGCTTCCCTTCTCAAAGCATGGCACTGAAGGCTGGTTTGAGTCAGGTGGAATTAAGTGATCACCTGTTCCCTCTTTATTTTAATTCCTGGGTCAAAGGCACAGTGCTTATTTCCTTGCAAACTCTTGTTTATGTACACACGTTTACACACACATGCTCTGAATATAAATC
Organism: Geospiza fortis; assembly: GCF_000277835.1. Classification (NCBI taxonomy): domain Eukaryota; kingdom Metazoa; phylum Chordata; class Aves; order Passeriformes; family Thraupidae; genus Geospiza; species Geospiza fortis. Next base: position 3,739,359 of record NW_005054349.1, on the reverse strand, counting down.
ACTGTCACTTAAAAACAAAAAAGACCTTTAAATAGATCTACAGGGAATATATTCCCTGTGATTATGTTTACTTCTCCCTACATCTAAATGTAGAATGTTCACAATTTCTTTCATTTTTAGCACTGCATTTTTTTCTTCTTAGCAGACTTTTGTAAACAGACTCTGAAGAATAGAATCACCTGATTCTTTTTGTTCCTGAAAGAAATCTTTATCTTAACCAGTGTCAGTGCAAGAAAACGTGTTGCCCTCTGCTCTACAGGTGATCAAGTGACTTATCAGAATATTCTTCCAATGTACAAATTGAGTTTTTTTTAATATTATTTTTATAACAGCTGTTTTAATAACTGCATTAATCATGCTGCCATTGATCAAGCCATCAAAAGTTGAATGATACAAAGAAACAGGAGCATTAGGAATTGTGAGTCCTCCTGATTCTTAATAAACACTCATTTGTGAATAAAACATTGCAACAGCAGAACTTAAATTGTATCTTTAGGTATTACATTAATTTTAGTTTCAATTCCAGTGGGATTTTCCGAAGTGAGACTTTATTCTAAATCTTATTTTTAAAAAGGAGTTGAAGCAGCCCTTGGGGTGCTGCAGCATTTCTGGCTGACCCAGTGCTGGCAGTGCTCCTGTGAAATGCAGATGTTGAACAGAGATCTTTGCTCAGTTATCCAGTATCGTGTAGTTTAGAAAGATTTCGTGTATCTAAATAGCTCAGTCTTTAAAATAACAACATTTTTGCACTTTCCTTTCATCCCCATAAAGGCTTTTTGAGCATTTTTGCCCTCAGTGACTGGTGTAGACATTCCTTAAGGCATCGCTGCGCCTGGGTTGATGAGCACAGGTTGATTCCTGATCTGCCCATCCCAGATTGGTTTTAGATGTCAAAATTCTGACAAATGAAGTTTAGGAGACTGATAAACTGGAGAGACCGACTCTGTTTTCAGTCCTCACTAGGTGGCTCCTGGTAAGTATTGACAAAGCAAGAGGCTGAGGGGTTTGGGTGTCAGCAGTGAGCAATGATATATAATAATGAGCAAACCTTGTGTGGAAGGCAGGTGTTAAAGCCTTTTAAAGGCTTAGCCTTCCCCAGCACACTCCTCCTCACTAGAACAGCCCCAGCTGGCTCCCAGAGAGGGACAGCACCTCTTGGGGTTGGGGTTTTAGGGTGGTTTTTGTCTGGGTGTGGGGCAGAGGGACACGGGCAGCTCCTCCTGCTGCAGTGGGAGCTCGGCTGGGCGTGTTTGGGATGCAGCACCCACGGCTCTGCCAGCCCTGGCTCCCCAAGAGCCTGCCCAGGCCTGGGGAGTGGCCATGGAGCCATCCTTGGTCTTGGCTGAGTGCAGGCAAGGGGGTGGAATGCAGACCATAATAAACCCCAGAGGATCAATAGTGCCCAACCTCCATGTGAAGCCTGGATGTGTAGCAGTCCACACTGAGAACATGGCTGTGCATTAAACCCTGGATGCTGCTTGAATTGCTGCCTACAAGGAAGTGGCCTGGAAATACATTTATTTACAGACTGTTTTTAGTAACATGACAAAATGTGGGCTAACCTGAATTGTTACAAATTTCCTTTATGGCCTCAGCTGATCTCCACAACCCCTCCTGTGCCTGTGCATGCTCTGAGCCCTAAACACACACGGGACAATTGCCAGCCTGGGCTTTGGTCTGGAACCTTTGGCAGCAGCAGCAGCACTGATGGAGGCACTTCCACCTTCCCCTGCAGCTCCCTGCTGGGGTCCTGCAGCATCTACTGGCCCTGCTGCCCTTGCTGGGCTGGGCAAGGAATTTACAGAGGGGCTTTTCTAAGCCAGGCCGTGTGCTGGCATCATTTCTAATACATACTGCTAATGTTTCAGCACATGTAAAAATCACTGTAATAAACAATCTTACTAGTTCTGTCTGCAAGTAAGGGTGTCTTTGATGATTTGAAGCTGAGATGGAAGGGCAGTAAAAAAAAGTATTTTTATAATGATGTATTATGGATGGATAATGATTTGCTGCTGCTTTGTTATTGTACATCAAAGGAATCAATTGAAATGAGCCAATTCAGTGTCAGCAGAGCACAAATGCTGCAGCTTTTGTGGGTGCTGCACCCAGCCTTGCTTTTGGACCTGGACCTGTTTGGGTCTTCTGTAGGAACAGAGCATCCTTTGCATGAACATTTGGGTGTGGGCATCTAAGGCAGGGCAGAAAAATTGTCTTTGGAGCTCATTTTTTAAAATAAAACCTCCCATTTTGCTGAGTTTCACTTACAAATGCAGTAAGATTTTACTACATCTTCATTATGTGATTCTGTTGACATAATCCAAAACTGTGAAAGCCAATACAGCACCATACATTAAAATGTTCTTATGATAAGTGATACTTTAAAAACTGGATGCTTTATAATAGTTTAACTATTTTTACATACATTCAGCCTTGCATGTTTGAAAGTGCTTTCACAGCTCGTTCAGAAAGGACACTGAAATGTGCACTCAATGAGCAGTAGATCCCTTTTCACCATCTATTATTTTTTTGTCTCCAAGAGTGGTTAGTTGTGAGAAAAGGGGAGGGTTTTGCTGTGTGTATATATAAACAAATTTATATAAATACATATATATATACCTGCTGCTCCTGGTACCAGAACAAGCATTCTGGAATAAATTCTGGCTGGTCAGAGGGAAGATGGAGATGCAGCAGCCAGAGAAGTGACATGTTCATATTGAGCTATACAAAATCCATCCAGCTCTAATTAATCTGTGTGCTTCACTCAGCCCCCAGTGGGCCAGACTTACTTTTCACAAGAAAATCCAAAGTAAAACAGTGGAGACAAACTCAGTCCTTCTGAGTTGTTACCTGAAATGGTTTCATTATGGTGAGGTTTGTGTCACAGCTCCCTCACAATAAATGTTGCAGTCCCACACCCCTGACATTAAGGTTATTGAGAGATTTTGCTGGACGCAGTCTGATTTAAATGCTCTTCATGAATCACTTGAATGTCCCAGCAGCACATGGATGGACCAGGGCACCTCTGGGACTGTGCTGGAGGAGAGCAGGGAGGTGTTTGTGGTCACCCTGCCCTGCCTTTGGACAGCTGGACACAGCAAGGAGCCGGCTGGGTGCTCCTTTAGGATCTGGGCTTGGCCTGGAGCTTTACCTTGTTACCCAAAGCCACATGCCCAAAATGGATTGTCCCCTTCGTCCACCAAAGGGGCCAAACAGGAAAAACCACTGCCATTAAGTGAAACAAGATGAATTAGCTAAGGAGAAAGAATTAACAGGAGTGAAAAATAAACCTTAATTTGCTCCAGTGCTGGTAGGATTTGGTATTTAACTTTAATCCTATGTTTCATTCTGTGTCAGGGAGGAATACCTGGTTTGTGTTTCCCCTGACAATTCCTGCCATTAGCTGAAAGTGTTTATTCCCAGAGCTGTGTGCCATCAGTTGATGATGCTGGGACACTTACAAAAGAGAGGTTTTGGCAGGAAAAATTCTTTAACATTTGGAACATTATTATGAAACATAATATTGTTGTTTGTAGATCAGTCCAAAGCTATTCCATGCAAATTGTTGCATTCTCTTCCTTGGTGTCATCTGGAGCAGAGGGGGAAACCACATCCCTAAAAGTAAGAAAACAGACCAAAAATGCTTAAAAACAAGGAATAAACTCCCTATTGGACTTTTTCTTGATAGTTCTGTAAAGCTGCTGAAGACAGAAATGGTACACAGAGATTTTTGGTGTCAGATCAGTGCTTTGCATTTTATGTGATCATTTACACCTGTGCAAAGTAAGTGTTTGGTAGCATTTGACAGCTGATTTAGTAACGTTTGACACCTATATTACAATGTTGAAATTACTTTACAATGTGCAAAGCAGTGGAAAAAGCTCTTGATTCTTTTCATGGCTTTTTCTTTATAGTTGAACATTGAAATTCCATTCCAAAGGAAAAAAAAAATATAATTCCTCACATCCTGGCTGTAATTCTTTATTTCTTCTAGTGTGTTATGTTCTGCTCATACTAACTTGGAGGGAAAAAAAGAAAAAAGCATAAAGGGAAAAGAGAAAAGCAATTGTGTTTAATCCACAGCCGGGATTCACAGGTGCTGACTCTTACACCAAACCAAACCCAGCTGAAAGGACACACAGGGAAGTGAGAACTCTGCCAGTGGGATGAGAAACTGCAGGACTAAGACTCCTGATTTGTGGAAGCTGGTAAGTAAATTACATGCTTTTTATAGTTATCAGTTTTTTTGAAATTAACAGAAATTTTCACCAAATGAAAGTTTTGTTTTCACTTAAATGGTTTTGGCTTCTTCAAAGCAAACTCCCAAGCCAGAGTATTTCTTTTTGGCTGCTTGAAGACAGGCAATATCAGACTGTTCAGGATAGGGGGTTGGTCACTTTGATAATCTTTGTCAGCAATGTAATTTCTGTGCATAAAGTCACTGCAGTTCTGAGGTTACAAATAGAGCTTTTCCCACTCCAGGACAAGCCCAGTAAGAAGGATCATGGACACAGCAAAAACACTGTCTGAATTGTACTGTACAGTTTGTGAAGGCACAGCTATTTGAAATGCAATTGCCAATGTTGTGTGTTGACAGGATGTGATATCTTAATGAAAATAATAATATTGTTTGCTCATCTGGTACCAGCCTGATTTCCAAAGGAAAAGCCTCTCAGCCTTCACACATGGAAGTGCTTTTCCAGCTGAACTGCTGCAGTAGCCAGTGCAGCGTGAGGAAGTGAAGTGTCTGTGAAGTTCATGGGCTGGTGAGGAGGCAGGACCAGCTTGCCGAGGCTGGAATTACTGACAGGCTGAGTGACCCATGGCCAGGCTGTCACCTCACTTACATCACACTTTGCAGCACAGCCCAGCAGAACAGAACTCGGGAAAAATGACTCCAGCAGGAGATTGCAGGGTTTTCAAGGTTACCAGTGCTGGGTTGTCATTTCCCAAATCAATTCCAGTGGCCTCTTGCTGGCACCTATTGATAAGGCAGAGAGCAGCCTGTTGCTTTGCCATCACTCGGAATTAAACTCCCCCACATTCACCAGTGGCTGTCTCTTGGTCTAAACCAAAAACTCCCCATGCCCTCCTGTGTTCACAGGGCTGCTTTCACCTGCAGTGCCTGGCTCAGGGCAGCCCAGCCAGCTGGCACCAGTGGAGAGGCTCAAATGTTAGCCAAAGGACAGCAAAATTATTTATTTTAAACAAGAAAATATTGCCGGACATTCAACTTGTTCAGCTTGGCAGCTGCAGCTGAGGGGGAGAACAGACAACAGCCCAAACGTTTATTGTATGGGTTTTGTAGCCCACAAAGGTAGCAAGGGGAAATCGCTAAAGGATCATTTGCTCAGTGTCAGGGAAGGATTGATTTCCAGGGGGCAGCATAGTGCACCCCAGTATCTGAGATTTACTCATTTCCCACTGGGGCTCCCAGCCAGGAATCTCCACTGCCCTGTGCTCAGGCTTTCTGGAAGGGCTGGAGGCTGAGGGAGATAACATCAGCTGCTGCAAATGGGCCTGGTGATTTCTACTTAGGGTTTATTAGGAATTTGAAGGTGACATCCCTTCCTGATGAACACATCCCCAGCCCATTGGTGTCAGCCAGAGTTCTGCTCACATGGCACAGGGAGCTGATCCCTTCCGTGTGTCTGTCCAGGCTCTGACACACAGCCCCAGTCCTGGGCCTGACTCAAACAATGACAACTTAATGAGGGTTTACTCTGTGCTCCATGGCTCTATAAAAGTAATTTTTAAATAGCATAATGGAATAATATTTACTCGACAGCCTCTGCATTGTTTATTCCCCAGTGTCTATCTTGCAGTCTCGTAAGATGGAAATAAATATTTACTCACTCTTCATTCATGCAGTTTATTCTGTGTAGAACTGCAGCCAGCTCTATTCATCCTATTGCCTTTCAGCTGGATGCTATAAAGAGAAGAAATTAATTGTAGTTAAACTTAGGTATGTGATAAAAAGGACGAAAAGAGTTTGTGCTGGCTCCTGTCTGCATTTTACTGCACATGCCCCATCCCCTCAGCCAGTGTTGGGGAGAGTATGTGTGTGTAAAAATCACATTGCCTCCAGCTCATTGCTGTCCACTGACACAGCCTCTCTGTAAAAACTTTTGATGAATAGTCAGCATCTAATTCCTCAGTAATAAAAAACCCTAAGTTGCTTGCAATCATTATTCCAAATGGAAAAATTAATTGTAAATAACTGGAAGTCAATTAAGGCTGGGTTCTGCCGGGTAATGCAAATCTTTTTATAGTTTTGTTTCAGTTAACTGCCTCATTAATGATTTATAGATGTGTATACAGCTGTGGGAACCATAGCATTATCTAATGCACTCAGAGAATAATTACATATGAAAAGAACTACGTGGCTCAAGGGAAAAACTCAGAAATTACTTACTGCCTTAACTTCAACCATATTAAGATGCAAAGCATTTAGAAACCAACTGTGATGTTTTATCATATTCTTGAGGTTTCATGTTCTTTTTAAAAAGGGAAAAATAATCCTTTCTAAAAAAATATTGGTACACTTCAGTATTACACAGTACACAAAAATCAAGATGTCTCAGCTGACAATGTCAGCATTTATTTATTATTTAAAAGCCTAAGTTATAAAACACTCCCATTCCCTTTGTGCATCTGCTATACAGGAATAAAAGACATTTCTCCAATTAAACAATTCATGGGCATATGCATCTATCTCCCTGAATTACACAGAGCCAGAAGTAATTTTGGGAAGGCTTCCTTCAGGAGTCATTTTCCTGAATATACAAATACACTGGTACTTTTTCTTTGGTGATGCTAATTTTGGAAGTTTGAGGAGTTTTTTGTAAAATACTGTTTTCCCTCCTGAATAGGGCAGTGAAGCTGAAGTTTGCACCATTTGGTACTTATTTCTTATAGATTTTAATCCAGTGATAAAATGCTGCAGGATATTTAGAAGCACCATAGAAGATATTTTGCTTTTAAGTCTGCTTTTTTTTTCCTTCTGAGGGCACAGAAGGGGTCAGTTTTTCTCCCCAAACCCCGACATTTGACCTGCAGGGCCTGCCCTGACATTTTCTGTACAGTTTTCTCCAGAACAGTGCAGGTCCCCAGAGCTCCTGGCACATTTTCTGAGTCAGGGCAGAAAATCCAAATGTGTTCTGTGCCCCAGCTCTGCCTTCATCCTCAGGCTGAACAGAGCCCCCATGCCCTGGCTCTGTGCCCAGAGCGGCTCCAGGAATATCGGGGTGTTCCTGGCCAGCTGCTGCTGGTTTGAGCTGTCCACAGAGTGTCCCTGGAGCATCCTCAGAGCCTCTTCTTCCCTGACACATCTCCCAGAACCTCCTTCCTCTCTTCCTCAGGCCTCTGCTCCCAGCTCTTGCCTCCAGCCCCGTGGTGTTTGTTTGCTCGCTCAGGTGTGATGGGATCTGTCTGTGCTCCTTCCCACGTGTCCTGTGATTTAGGGCCTTTTTTGGCCACACATTTGGCAATATTAAAACCCTGGCCCAGTTGTCTGTTGGAACTATACAAGGCCAGAGGGAGGCAAATAAATTTTTTTATTTTGTCTGCAGATGTTCAGCCTCTGACATAAAACCTGTAACTATCCTGTACCTCCTTCTCGTTTCCCAAATCGCGTCAGCACCTTCCACCAGGTGGGGAAGAAAAACAACCAGCCTGATGTGCTTCTGTGGGGAGGAGCAGAGGGGAGAGGACACCAGGCACTCATTCCAGGCTTTCCCAGTGCCACCAAACCACAAACACTGCCTGGCCACCAGCCTGCAGCTGCTGGCCAGCTGGCTGTGGGATGAAACAGAATGCTCAGTGTCCTGCTTGCTGTGCTGGAGAGCTGCTTCCACAGAGAGGGATGCTCAGGTGAAAATTCACAAGTGATTTCTGGGCAGAAAATCCGTGGTAGGTTCTGCTTCTTCATGCCTGTTAAAAACAGGTTTAGGTGTTTGTAATTCCTCTAGGCACTGAAGGAAATTGTTGACTCTAGATTGTATTGACTGATGGAATAATTCAGGGTAATGAGGTCTCAGGAAGTCATTTGTTCCCACCTCAAAGACTTCTGTGACCATGTGTGACATGGAAGTGAAGGCAAACACATGGGAATAAGGTTTTTGGAGGGTTTATTGCCAGATAATAAACAAATAGACAATTGAAATTGTCATAAAATATTTGTAACTCTACAAACTCTACTCAGTGGTGTAATGAAACATGATGTTAATCTACAAGGACAAATTAAGGGCTGCAAATCAAGTATCAGTTAACATTAGAAAAATGTACTTTTAATTCTAAGCTTTTGAGGCTGTACAGCATAACCTGCATAAGGAACAGCTAAATTAATCAAGATTAAGCTGTCTAGGGTGATTAAGCACACAGATACAACCTTTGGCTTGTGACATCCTCCTAGGTGTCCTTATGGAGTTGTAGGCACAGAGTTACATGGCATTAATGGCTCTTGAATGGGCCTTGGAATATTCTTGTGCAGGGTCTGGGCTTGACACCCTTTTGTTCAGCACAGTCTGGCCATTCTTGCCTTCTGCTATCTCTGTTTTTCTGTTTTATTTCAGTGCAACCACCACAGGTCATTCCATTAAGTCTTCCTGAACAGTAGCCAGTAGTTCTTATGGCCATTTCTTACTTGTTTTTGGAAAAGCAAAACAAAATAGTTAGGATATTTGGCAAACCATCTCCTAATTAGCAAAAATGTTTAGTTATTTCTCTTGTTCGACTGCAGTTTATCACACTGTGAGCTGAAAAGATTTAAAAGGCATTCTCAGTTCTGGTTTTAATGTTCTTTATAACCAAAAGGGTAAAATGAAGGTGCATCACCACGATGAGTATGGTGGGAGGCAGGCAGAAAAGTCCTGCCAGCTCTCCCCATGCCTCTGTCAGAGCTCAGTGTGCCATAAAGATGCTCCCTCAGAGACAAAAACAATAATTTGCATCTCAGATCTTCTGCCCCTGAGAGAAACATGGGATCATAAAATTATAAACTGGAAGTAACATTTTATTGTGAATTCCCTTTGGAGATGGGATTGCTGCACTCAGTGACTGCCATCCTTTCCTTCCTCCGTCCCACACTCAGGCTGGAGATCTGCCATGAGAATGAACCAAAACCAAAACCTTTGTGGTGGGACAGGGGACAGGAGACCTCTGGGGACTCCCCGTCCACCAGGGGCCAGAGGAGATCCCAAGTTCTCAAGGAGACAAACTCATTCCTTCAGCAAGCACAGCCCAGTTCCTCTTCTGTTTCCCCCCAGTCAGGTAAATTCTCATAACCAAAAAACCACAGCCAAGGAAGCATTAATTTTGTTTCCATATGACATTCTCCATCTGAAAGATTTGTAAATCAGACCCAAAAGTCACTCACAGCAGGTTGAAATCTGATGTTACAAAGATTTAATCTGGGAAAAAAAAATAAACCCCCCCTGAAATAAATTCTGATCTATTATCTTTACTAAGAGTCCAGTGATGCCTTTCCATGTTGTACAATTCTCGTGGAAGGTGAGGGAAATGATGCATATTTATCAGTGTGGGGTTATTCTTTATTCTGCCTGGATGCCTTTGGCAGTGACTGCAGAAGATAAATGCTAAACCCCCCAGCTAATAACTCGGGAGCTTTGCTCTGAGCTCCAGATGCCCTGGAGGAGAGCAGCCCCAGTGATCATTTCTCCTCCTGGATCAGGATTTTGAAGTGTTCCAGTTGGATCAGTGTTTGAGAAAGATTTGTTCCTCCTTATTCCTCATGGCTTGCGCTGTCCTTCCCCTGGGGAGCAGAGTTTGTAGGAAATGTGTGCCCTGAACCCTCCTGTGGGGTTTGCAAACATCCAGGCACAGGATGGAGACCCCGAGGCCACTCCTAAACAACTCTGCTTTTAAAATACATTTACCCACTTCTAACTGAAGAAAAGAATGCAAAATGAGGCTGTGGAAACTCTGTACCAAAATACATGTTTTCTATTTTGTACATGAGAATTTAAGACTGAGTCTTAATTAAAATTAGCAGTGAATAATACATATTCACTTGGATAGTTTATTATTTCCTCACTGGATGTGTTTTTCTCACATCATTATGCATTCATGCACATTTTGTGGACTGTAAATGTGATTAGCCCATCAAGTTATATTTAGGGCATTTTTAAATTGGCCGCTTGCACCTGTGTGCCACACATCTCATCACTGCCCCTGGAATCTCATAAAATCAGAGAAATACTGAGAACTTCATCAGCACTGTGACCTCATTTGAAGAGCACCTAAAAATGCACTTGCTTTTATTATTTAGCTATATACAATCAAACTCTACATGTGATAGCTAATTTTAAAAACAATATATGCAATTTCATGTTCCTGTGGGTGGTGAAATAAGTGTTATTTTGTCCTTACAGCTGTTGCTTCCTCTCAACATAATAATGCACAAATCAGTAGCAGAAAGACAACATTTCATAGTCCTTACTTATGCTATAAAGGTGATGCATATAAACTTTATAGTTGGTACTGGTATAAAAAGTGCTGCTATAGTCTGAGTGCATCAAACTATAAATTCATAGCAGAAAGTACCAGGATGAAATAATTTTGGACAGCTGGGGAGACTTTGATGCTATAAATTGTAAAAAAATTAGTAATGCCAAGTTTTCATGTGGACTCTAGTAGGGTCTGAAACAACACAATTAACAACTTTTCATAGCAAAGAAGGGAAGTTTTGGAAGTTTGAACCCTGATTTAAAGAAAGGGTGCACAGTCCAGATCTGAGCCCTGCCTTTATCCCCCAAACCTCACCCATTCTGTGGGACAGGGCCATGTATGAATCCCTAAATAGGGGGGGTTGGGGACACAGAGACAGGAAAGATCCTCCTGATTCTCACCTACAGATGGGGAAAGGGATGTCAAATAGAGATTAAAGTGACTTGAATCTGTGGAGAACTGGCATTTCATCAGCTCCAAATGCAGTCACAGCCCTGCTGTGCCCAGAGCCCTCCCAGCTGAGCAATGCCATCAAATCACTGATAAACCTGGGGGGACAGAGAAACCATCAAATCCCTCAGGCTTGCTGATTGAGGAGGGTGGGGGAACCCTCTGGACGGACAGTTGGTGAAATCTCCTAATTACTCTTGGCCAGTAAAAGCTGATGTCCCTGCACTGGCCAGAAGAATGATGGGTGCAGTTTGAATTCCACAAGAGGGTCCCTCACTCTCTGCCCTTCATTTTGTGCACAAGGGGAAGGAGTCTGTGGGTGTCCCCAAAATCCTCAGCAGGTGCAAAGAGAGGATGGCGACAGTCAGTGACAGCCAGGAACGGCAGGAGTGCAGATCCAGGGTGATTTGGGGGTTTCACTGGTAATGTTTCACTGAATTAAGGTGAATTTTGGTGTCCTGCAGGCTCCAGACTGAGTTTATGGAAGGGAAAGGTGAGGCTTGTGTGG
>NW_005054349.1:3719138-3727862 GCF_000277835.1 Geospiza fortis | reverse complement strand
GGGCACAGAGACTGGCTGGAAAAAAATGGATAAAGATATTTTTAAAAAAATCCCACTGGGACCCTCTCCCATATTTAATAAGGAAAAGCACCTTCTGTGCAGCCAATAAAAGTTGAGTCTCTCATGAAGATTTATACCATATTACACACTGAAATTCAATGTACAATGATACCCTTGTGTATACAGTTGTCAGAATAATAATCTTTGTCTGTCTGATCAACTTATATTTTATGCCAACAACACAGCTTTTAATATTATACAGTTTCAGAGGAAGAAAATAAATTTATTCATGTAACAACTTGCCCAGTAGCTTAAACAGACAAAGTGAAAAAAAATAGCTTGGAGTTTTTACATTAACTTGTGATCCACAATACAGATTTCTGTACAATTTCAGCAATTTTATGCAGCAAGAAAAACTATGATTCTTAATCTAGTTTCTGAAATTGCCTCACTATTTTATACTGCCTTGAGGAATAATGCAGTTGGATCTGACTGCTGCAGTTTGCTTTTGGCATCCTCCTGAAACCAGGAGCCTAAAAATACCAATGGCAATCAACAGCTTCTTTCTATATTCTGCATTGTCACATTCTGTGCTGTATTCTTAGGCTTTGTGCCTCAAAATATACATCCAGGAACACTTATAGGGAAGTCATAGATGGACTCCCCCACAACCAAAGCACTCCTTGAGAGAAATCAGTGGAGTCTTCCCACGGCTGGGGCTGGTTCCAAATGATGCAAAGCTCTGCCAGATAGGAAAACTTCAGCAATATAGAAAATCTCTGTTATATGTAGATCCATTAATCCATTCTCCTAGCAGCCTGTGCAGAAAACTGACAGACTTTGAATGATTTATTGGTATCTTTTTAAAGGCATCTACTTTTTACCTTACATTAATTTTTCTTTGTATAACAATACCTGACAAAAAAAAGGGAACCTGGTGACACACCACCCCCTCCCAACCCCCCCCCCCCCAAAAAAAGCTGATGAAAAGATTGGATAGAGGATTGGGAAGAGAAATCAAAGAGGATGGTTAGAATTGTATCTGTGCCCCAAGATGCACCCTAAGAACAAAAGCTGCACACTCAGAAAAGAAAGGGGTGCCACAGCATTAGAGCAGAGCAGTTAAACCTCACTTGAAGTTAATGTTTAGTTAATATAAAGTTATTACTGGGCTGGCTCTGGCACAGGTGGCCAGAGGAGCTGGGGCTGCCCCTGGATCCCTGGCAGTGCCCAAGGCCAGGCTGGACAGGGCTTGGAGCACCTGGGACAGTGGGAGGTGTCCCTGCCATGGCAGGGGTGGGATGAGATGAGATTTCAGTTCCTTCCAACCCAAACCATTCTGGGATTCTGTGAAAAGTAAAATTCTTGTGAGAGTGTAACAAAATGGGCAGAGTTGTCCATTTTTACCAAAACCTCCAAATCCCCCGGCTGGGCTGTGATGCTTTCAGGGAAGCATTGCCTGATAATCCATTGGTGACTATCACTGAAACTTTTCCAAAGTTGTGTATTGTTGCACCAAGACACAATTGAATTGCTGTTTCCTCACAACAGGATGTGCTCTGAGGGCCTGAGGAACGTGCCTGATTCCAGAATACACACACACACACTGCTCCTGCGTGGGAAGGAGCCACCAGGACGTGCTGGCCGAGGGTTGGACATTTCTTTTGCAATCAAAGACAGGAAACAGCCATCCACTGTCATCTTAATTATCAGAATATTTCCATTTAGGCAGCTGTGGACCTGTTTATAGGTGAGAACTTTAATGCCAAGTTCATTTATGTGGAATAAAACACACACGTGTGAGAACAGAATTAGGTAGACATGACAGAAATGCACATGAGAAAAATACACCTTCACTACAGGAGAAAAAAAGCTGAAGGAGAACACAGATTAAATCCAGCTTTGAGATTTATAGGAATTTGTTTGCATAGAGCACATTCGGAGCACTTTGATCAGATTAACTCCTCTATATAAAAGCAAACCAACACTTCCAACCTACATCATATTGCCCTGGGAGAAAAACAAAAAAAAGTCAGTTACAAATGAGCTGTCCCCCAAAATAACTCAGGCCTTCATGGGTTGATAGTCTGAAACTGCTCCAGAGAGGTGAGAAAAGGCAAAGGAAAATCAAAACATCAGAAAAGGGAATTGGCTGAAAGCATAAGAGAGCTCTTGCACAAGGCCAGCTGAGCAGGGAGGTTCTGCTGACTGACCCCAGCTGGGCAGGTCTGCAGGGCCTGGAAGCTCAGACTTGGGGAATGTATTCAGTGATTCATGGCACTCTCTGAGAATTAGAAACCTAGAGCCCAAAAATAGAAGTTATCTTTTTTTTTATTGGCAAAAGAAATCACCAGAAATCTCCCAAATCAGATGCACATGGTAAAATCAAAACACTTTGAACCTGGAGAGGTTTTATTTGTAACTCAGTCAAATGCACTTTGAGATTTGCTCAGTGGTAAATTAACACCAGATTAATTGCTGTTAAAATAGGATTATGACTCATAGTATTGTGCAGACAAGACTTGAAGTAAAAATTAGGAGTAATTAATTACAATTCTAATAAAAAGAATAGATTCTTAACTGAAATACAGTTTTCATCACTCAACAGCTATCATTACCAGACTATGATTTTGTTTGGAAGTAGCTCAGTTAAACTAACTTTAGAAAAAAGGAGGGTTTTTGTTTGTTTGTTTCAAAAGTACTCTACATCTCCTTATGATCCCTTTAGAAGGTTTCATCCCCTCCAATTACTTCCAAATACATCCTGAGCAGGGATACTGTGACACAAATATCTCTGTGCTGCAGATGCACTGCTTGGGAATGTTTGTGCTCGTTTAACCAGGCACATTAAATTGAGCTGCACAGATTTGTGTCATGTATTCCCCTCAGATGGCTCCAGAATGCTGGAGCCACAGGAACAGATCACCTGCCTCTCTTGGGCCCAGTCCTGCTCCTATGGAAGTGGAATATTTCATATTTACTACAAGAGCCAGGGCTTGCTGTACACAGGGAGGAAACTCAACGAACAGAATTTGCTCTTTGTTTGTATTTGGACATTGGCTTTTGCAGTCACATTATTTATCTTTATTTGTCTTAACATTTTTTGTCATACACCTGAGGATGGTGGATTTCAAACCAGTCAAATTTTGTAGCTGATGGAAAAGAAAATTTCCTTCTTTTCTCCATACAGATGCATCTTAGGTTAAGCTGTGTAAACAAAGTTTTCCTGAGAGATTCCTTTACCCACTGGGAAAATTCTGGAAGATACCACATTAAATATTCCAGCAGCTCAGACCTCAGAGAGAGCCTTGTTATCTAATGTAATGAATTTCACCTGATTTTCTTTTCATTTACCAATTTGCTTATCCCAGCAGTGGAGAATGAAAAGCTAGTTATACAAAACATATAGATTTTATATTTAGTGCAAAATGAAGTGGGTAAAAAACAGCTCCATAAAATATTTTTGCAGGGCTTTTTTGCTTTGAAAGAAAACAGGTGTCCCTGTTCCCTATTAATCTTTTTTGATGCATTCTGTACAGGGTGGCCAGCAAACTGATAAGATCGTTCCTTCAGATTTCAAAATTACTGAATCTGGAAATAGTTCTCATTTATCTCATGCACTGCTGAGAAAACAATCTCAAATCGTTGGTTCTACTGATGAAACTTCCTTAGCAACACAAGGGCTCCAGAATTATTTTTCAGACCTTGTCAATGCTTCCTGTGAGGTTTCCGTCACTGTCAGCATCCAACACCTCGCAGATGAGCAGGGAAAAAAACCCAGCCAGCCCAGAAAGCTGTGATGAATTAATAGAAGGTAAATTAATAGATTAAATGGAATTAGTAGGAGGGATGATAAATCTAAAATTCCCTAACAATAGTCCAGTGAATTATGTTTTAGATTTATGAAGTGTTTTATCATGTAAATGAGAATCCATAGAGAAGGGACTGTGTCCCAGGGGGGTGAGAAAAAATCAGGAAAGCTGAACACTTGGACCTGGGCATTTCTTTGGGACTGCACCCCAGGGACCAAGGCAGGAGAACCTCACTGCCTTGACTTCCACAGCCTTGGTGTTGGACAGGACACCCCAGGAGGAATCCTGCTTTCCTGAATCCTACAGGCTGCTCTCTCTGCCTTGCTGGCAATTCAAATAGGACTTTTTAAAGCCATAATCTCTCATGGTAAATTATATTTAGGCCCCAGTTTAAACCTTCACCACCTTCAGTTTATACTGACTAAGTCTCCGGTGTGCAGCCAGTCCCTTAAACCAGATTTCATCAGTTGTAAAGTGTCAGCAGTGCAGGATTTGGCTTTTAATGTAATTGGAACAAACTAAAGTGACTTTATTTCAGGTATCTCCACTCTCAGGTTAGAGGGTGCTTTCTGCTGTGAAGATTTTTCCCTTCCCTGACACAAACGTTCACCCCAGTTCTCAAATTCACCAGTGCTCATCTGACACTTCACAAGTTGCCAAATGTCTGCTCAAACAGTGAAAAACCCGATTTCTGCTGAGTTCTAAGCTAAGTGTTAGAGAGGAAGGCTGGAAATCAGTGAGAATGTGTTTAACCAGGGCTGAGCAGAGCCCCTGAACATTAACCCTTTACTGACTGCTCTCAGTGTTTGCCCTTTGCTCAGTCCCTGCTGCCAGGGAACAGCCTCCCCTTCCAGCTTGCTCATGCCCTGACTTCTTTTTTTATTTTTTTTCCTTCAAATTCCTCATAATTTTTTTAAAGCTGCTCTGATCCATCACCTGCTTTCCAGAGTGGCTGTGCTGCCCAGACTGAAGTGGTCAGGAAGGGAAAGAAATCCCTGCTGAGGCTGTACAAGACAAACCATAATATTCTTAAACTATCTTGTCACCTTTAAATCTTCAACTTACTACTTGCAACACTTCAGTGTAAGAAAAGCTCCTTAAAATTTTAAGAATACGTTAAGAACTCTTAAGAATAACTCAAGAATAGCTTCTTAACCTCCTTCTAAATGAGCTGAGTGTTCCCCTCTTGATCCATTCTGCAGTGATTTCAGACAGACAATTTAAAGCCAAGGAGATTAAATCAGTCAGAACAGAATGGTAGATAAGATTTCAAATGTTCAACACTGAAATATCTACTGCTCCAGAACAGAGTGGAGATATAAGCTGGTAACAAATGATACAAAATGAAGTTAAATGGCATCAGCATTGTTAGGATCAAGAGTTTTCTCCTAAAAGTAATAAAAAACTACATGGTCTACTCAGTGAAGAAAATGAAAAGAGCAGGCAGTTTATGTATTTATACAGGTTGATGATGTGTGTATCACTGAGCAGAGAAAATCCACTTTTCCCTCCTGCCCCATCCCTTCCAAGGGTGACCTGAGACAGCTCTGAGCAAACAGCCTGCGCTGCCTTCACCTTCAGCTCCAGGATTAGGAATTCCAGATGAATGAATCAATGTGACAGGAGAAACCCCTGTCACTGCTTGGATGGCCTCCAGCAATGTGACACAGGGACCCTGTGCTCAGCACGGGAAGCACCAGCAGATGGGAGATTCTGGAATGCAAGTCCTCAGCAAAACGGGCTCAGGAGTATCCTCAACCTGTCCTCCCCTTTCTAATCTGCATTTAAATGTCTGGTTCAGAGATTCAAACTCTGATTCACCATGGCAGCAGGGTTGGTCAAAGCAGTAGATGGTCATCTTTGCTCCTCTGACAGTTTATGTCTCCTGAACCACAAAAAAATGGCTGTAGTGAGGCAGGAACAGGGGGATAAATGGAATAAATGCCTATAGGAACAGCAGGACAGCACAGGCTGCACCAGCCTGTTCCACATTTACATTCCTGTTGTATCACAGGCACACGGGGAGAACAGAAATATTCATTGGGAGAGATCCTCATGCACTGATCCCGGGCTCAGTCAGAAATAAACCCTCAAAGTTCAGCTGCACAAGATCCCCCTGGATAAAGGACACAAGAAGAAATGATGCAGGCACACAGATGGGGTGATTGGGAATGGGGCTGCACCTGTGCAGGACAGGTGAGCAGCTTTGCAGGCAGTGAGACAGGGAGTGCTGAGTGCTGGGCAATCCCAGAGGGCACAGGGGGCACTCAGGTGCAGGGCAAGTGGGATCAAGGGTGTAAAAGAGGAGAACATGCAGCAATAAAGGAGTTTTTGGTATATTACTCAGTTGTTTTTTTTTTTATTCCTTTATTTATTTTTTTTGTTTTTGTTTGTTTGGGGTTTTTTGTGTGTGTGTGTTTTTTTTTTCTTTTTGTTTGTTTGGTTTTTTTCTTTTTTTTTTTTTTGTTTTTTTAAATTTATTCTCTTGTCTGTAACAAAATGCCACCCTGGAGGTTGTTGCTCAAGCACCTGAGGATGCTGTGATAAAGTGACCTGTTTAAGGTAGGAGTATCTGCACAGAGCAAAATGTGCCTCAGAATGAATGCAGAATTCTGTTCTGCAATGGTTTTCAACTGATAATTTGTCCCTCAAAGGCTATTGGGGTATAAAAGTTGTAGATCAAATTAAGAACATGTTTACTAGATAATAAGTAATGTGATTTGTACAATAGGTTTAGTGGTAGCAGTGAGTTGAGTTTGAGTGCATTTTAATTATGTAATAATGAATGTAGCCTATTTTTTATACATTGAATATAGCATTGTCTGTAAACTCCATCAGCCTACTAGTATTCTTATGTTGTACAAGTTGTTTAAATACTCTTCTGAGACCCTCCCCTACTCCAGGGTGAATGGCAGGTAAAAATATCTCATGAATATATATATAATCACAGTATTATGTAGCATATCAGCTGTCCCCATAAATATCATCTAACCATATTACACAGAATATCCTGGAAAGCCTTTAAAAACTGTGTTACAGAATTGAGAGGTATTGAACACATCCCAAAAGACAAAATTATTGTAAATAGGGTCAGACTTCCACAGTCAAAACCTCTTGGAATAAAGGGAATATTGAAGAAAACAGGAAGAGTGAGAGAAAGCAAGACAGTTTAACAACCTTCCTTCCTCCTCCTAAATGCTCAGTAAATGCTATTTATTTATTTGAATAGTTATGAACGGTGGTGCTGCTGCTGCCAAAGAGACAGAGCTTCTTCCCCATATATAATTTAAACAATCAAACATGGGAAACAATGCATGAAAGGTAAAATTTAATATTAAAAATGAAGTGTGGACTCCTGGTTGTTATACTAGTTAAGTATTTATTTAAACTTAAGACAATTAAATTATTGTCCTATATAAAATAAAGATTTTAAATGACAAAGGAACTAACATTGAGCAGGCTAGTTTGTTAGCTGACAACCAGAAAAAATTAAATGCAAGAAAGTTCAGTGTGCAAAGGGATTTCTCAGCAGAGAGGAGATACACAGTATCACAGATTTCAACTTTAAAATGTTTGGTCTATTTCTGCATTACATAAATAAAATCCCATCCTCTACCATTCTGTACTATAAATACATTGCAAATAAATGTTTTATGGTGTTCCCTCCCTCATTTATACCTTTAAAAATGTGCAGCTATGATTTATGCTTTTGAGGATGGCATAATAGAATTTGACATTTTCCAGCTGAGGTGTGGCCTAGTTCCAGCTCCATGCTTCATTACATTGTGCTCCCTTTGAGAGGATGAGGAGAGTAAAAATAGCCAGGTTGTTAAAAATGTAAAAAGCATAAATGAATTCTCACCAGATGTGCTGTTCAATTGTCATTTTCATAAAATTATGGTTGCTAGACTTTTGCTTGCCATGACATGCTAGAAATCAATATGTGCTATGAACAACGTGTCTGGAGAGATCGTTCCCTCCTCATTAGCATCTCTCTTCTTTGGATTCTCCCATAATTTAAATAAGAGGGGACTGCCAGGGTCCAGCCTCTGCCATGGGCCACCAGAGCATCCCTGCAGGCACAGACTGGATAGAAAGGTCACAAACATTGCAATGCTCAAGTTAGAAATGTAAATAGTTTAAAAGCTTTTAAAGCACAGTCTTTTTGGCAGGGGACAAATGAGACTGTAAGCAACACATAAAATGTGTTTTCCTTGTCCTGCTGGGTAGATTCAGGATGTTTTTATCTTAACATCAAAGCAGTTTGGTTTGGCATCGGGTAACAGAAATGCCTCACAATTCACTGAAATCTGCTTTGCTGAATGCTGGAACTAATGTTCAAGTATGGAGCCTATTTTAAGCCTGTTCTCTCACTGTAAGATGAATTTAAAATAATTGTTTGAAGGAAGAAATGGGAATTATGCTGCTTTTACACTGTGTGGGCTCCTGCACACAGATGACTTGCTTGCTGAATGTCAGGAAGTTTGGGATGGAGATTTCTGCTGTCTGAAGAAAAAGTGCTGTTCTTTGGTCAAAAAAGTTGTTACAAACAAGATAGCCAAGAAGAAAGATTTGTCAGCTTCCCTCTGAATGGCAAAAGGTTGAGTAGATTACTCAATATTTGTCAGGTTTGAGGTGATTGCCTGTCACTACACAAGAAGTGAATAATATTGACAGCTTTATAAGATCAAAATTCAAAGCCTGCAAGGATCTGTAGCTGCATTACACAGAACTTTGCAAAGACCTTCTGTGTCAGGAACCTCAGCTGTGAGGAGTAGGGGGAGTGCAGGTGCCAGCAGAGGAGAGTCACAGTATGGTCCCTGGTCTGGGGTCACATTCCAGTTCTCCAGCCACATTACCCAGTCCTGTCTGAACACCTGAAGGTGCTCAGCAGCTCCAGCAAACAGCCTGA
>NW_005054349.1:3695915-3719128 GCF_000277835.1 Geospiza fortis | reverse complement strand
GCTGAACCGACACCACAGCCTGTTCTGAGCCAGTTCTGGGACATGCAACAGGCAGCTCTACACCTGTCACCCTAAACAGCTTAAAAAATAAATTATAGGATATTTTATTATTATTCTTTTTCCTGCACATCCTTTTTTCACACTCAGAAAATCTTGGAAAGCTGACATTTATGAACAATCCCAGGTGTAATCCTGCTCTTAGATGCTCCATGGAGAGTGGATGCAGCTTTAGGGGAAAAGCCTAGATCTCCTTTGGGATCAGTGACCCTGTTCCTAAAAACTGGGTTTCTGAATGGAGAGGGCACCTGAGCTGCTGCAAATGCAAAAGGGTGAAAACAGAATAACAGGGAGGGTCAGCAAACCCTCGATGGGAATCTGGGAAAAGTGGGCCTGAGTGGGAAGGGAACCAGGATTAAATACAGAAAGATCAACTGTGAATGGAAAGGGGAAGCAGAAATTAAAGGGGTAAACTGAGCTGCAGTTTGAGAAAGAGAATGGGGTGGAGATTGATTAAAATAAAAGAGGTCTGGTATCCGGTGAGGGCTTGGAAATACTCATCTGGATGGAAACCAGGTCAGATAAGAGGACAGTTAGAGAATGGTTTATAGCCTGGGACAAGAGGCAAGTCTGGGGAGAAAAAAAAAGAAAAAAAGGAAGTAAAACATATTTAAATATACTCAGCAGAGGAATACAGCCACCCATTTGATATTTGTCTTCATTCCTTAACTTCTACCTAGAGATTTGGCAGTATCAGAAATACAGATATTTTTATTTTTCATTTCATTTGGCTTCACCGAGAATCTCGTCTAAGTATAGATGTCAATGGAAAAATTCAGATCTTTCTGCTGAAGTCATGATTGTTGTAAAACTAATGGAGTTAAGAATTGCAGAACAATATCCCACATCTAGAAAATGCTCTGAGATATTGCATAATTCATTAGAAGGTTAGAAAAACTTTAAAAATTGTGCAGGACAGCTGCATTCTCAAAAGCAGTTTCCCTTTTGCCGACTCCATTCTAGACTTTGGGAGAAAGCCGGTCCAGGTTTCCCTTTTGCTGAGTTCATTCCAGACGCTGGCTGGAATCCAGCTTGGGTTTTCCCTTTTGCCAAGTCCATTCTGGACTCCTGGAGAAATCCAGTCCAGGTTTTCCCTTTGCCGACTCAATCCTGGACTCTGGGAGAAATCTGGTCTGGGTTTTCCCTGTTGCCAAGTCCATTCCAGACTCTGGCTGGAATCCAGTCCATATTTTCCAGTTTGCCAGCTCCGCTCCAGACTCCAGGGGAATCCGGTCCAGGTTTTTTCCTTTGCCAACTCCATTCTGGACTCTAGGGGAAATCCGGTCCCAGTTTTCCCTTTTGCTGACTCCATTCCACCCTCTGGCTGGAATCCGGTTCAGGTTTTGCCTTTTGCCGACTCCACTCCAGACTCTGGCTGGAATATGGCCTGGGCTTTCCCTTTTTCTGACTCCATTCCGGACTCTGGGAGAAATCCAGTCCAAATTTTCATTTTTCCCGACTCCATTCCGGACTCTGGGAGAAATCCAGTCCAAATTTTCACTTTTGCCGACTCCATTCTGGACTCAGGGAGAAATTCCGGGTTTTCCCTTTTGCCGACTCCATTCCTGACTCCGGCAGGGATCCGGTCCGTGTTTTCCCAGCTCCCTGTTTCAGCAGCTGAGCGCTTTCCCTGCAGAGACAAAGCCAAACACAAATGCAAACCAAAATACAACCCACAAATCTTGCTTTGGAAAATGATCCTGAAATAAAAAATTATACTCCTAAATGGGAATTAAAGATTTCCTGGGAATGGCAAGGACCTCAGTAAAGATACTATAATGTGGCGTTTGACGTTCTAGAGGGATTTCAACAAGTTTTGCATGGTCAAATTCCATTAATAAGTTGGCTTTCTTCCAAGGCTGTGTGTGTCCCTCTCATCTGCCATGGTGCCCTCACTGTAAGGGAACTCACCTCACCTGCTCAGGCACATCTCAGCAATTTTAATTGCTTTTTCTGCTCGTTACCGTACCAAACAGGCTTAGGAAAATCTGAGTACCCTATAATGTAGATTATGGGGGTTCTGAGTAGAACAGGAAGGATTTTGGTGTTGTTGTAAGAGGATTACAGAGCGTGGTGGGGGGAGTGCCCCGTGGATGGATATTGATGGTGGTGAGAAGGGGGGGACAGGAGACAATCAATGGGCCTGGGTTTGCAGGGAGCTGCTCAGGGAGAACCACTGCTGCCAGTATTGTCACTGCAGGGCTCTGTAATGGATGGGCTTTATTCTCTAGCTCTGCTAACATTTGAATTAGAAATACATATTTACTGCTGCTTCCATTTTGGAAAGGACGTGCAGGCTTAGATCAGAGCACGTTTGAGCCAGCCTGACTCTCAGTTTTTAGCAGATGACCTTTAATTAGTGGGAAGATATTCTATCCATATCATATTCGTTCACTTGTCTTACTGGGCATTAGATGGCTGCTGTGAAGCATAAAGGATTTTTTTTTGTCCTAATCCCTGTGATGTGACATGATTAATGAGATGAAATTCCCATTTGGAGTTTCCTACCAATCAATAGGCAGATGGGCAGTAGTGGATGTCGAACAACAAGACAGCAGGAGTTGCTTAAGCTCTTGCTACTTTCATAGAGGAAAAATATTTGGAGACATAATTTAAAGGAACAGATATTACCCATTGTTCACATTTCTCCCCTTCTTCAATACTTGTTTCTTTGTTTTTAATGGTCATAGGTAAAAATGCCATCTTAGATAAATAACATATTGAAGTTATTATTATAACATATTATAGTATATTATCCCCATATAAATAACATTTTAAGCTAAAATAAGTATATTGGAAAATCCTATGGGTGTCACTTCTGCCAGGTGGGTCTAACACTGCATTGGCATTGTAAAAACATTTGCAAAATGGTGGGTTTGATTTTTCTCCACATCCATGTTGATGTAAATATACTTACACACCAGAGAAGCCAACAGAATTACAAAACCTTAGGCTGAAGCCATTGTGAATGTAAAGTTAGGCGAGCTGTTAAATGCTGAAATGAAAAATTAAATGCGTTTTGCATATCCTACAAAATACATCCTTTTCCACCAATTTCAACATTCCACTCTCTGACCACATAGTCTTTTATACCAAGGAGTTAATGTGTAAAATGATTGAAGTAATAATCTTCTATAGGTTATTCTCAGCTGTGAAAACTTTGACGTTTATAAAATGGGTAAAAAAAAAAAGTAGTTTAAAATGTTTACCAATTAAAACTGCCCTTTCTTGAAAGTAGAGTTTATTTATAAGTATGGGTAAGTATTAGAATAAATTATATTATACAATTATACCTTTATATGTCCCAAGATCTTAGAAAAATTACCATAAGGCAGAAAAGGAAATGATAAACCAAAAGGTAAAATATGGCAGACTGGTGGATTTCTGCCAAGAAGATTAAATCTGAGGAAATAATGCAAATTTCCAAACAGAAGTAGCAACAGGTTTCAGGAGATTTCTTTCACAGCCCTCGTGTCGATGCTCATTTTCTTCTGGGCAACACTTTAATTCCTTTAACCAGAAGTATTCATATTTAGTTGTTTTGTATGTTTAAATGATTGATCTTGTATTTCCTTCTCATTACCTTGTTCTCCCTCCCTCTCACAGACAAAGATGCTCACAGAGTAAAATTCATAACACACTCTTCCTAATGAACAAACTCCCACCGAGCACCAAAGTGCTTAATGATGCTCAGCAGGCAGAGTTCTGCAGTTCTCCTATGTGAGCCAATGTATAATCACACCACAAGTTAAAACAAAGTTAAAACAATATTTAGGTTGCCAAGAGAAACACTGGAAATGTAAGACGTGCTGCATTTAAATTTTTCCAAACTTTAATTCTGTTCCTCTGTGTGTTCGTCCGCTGTAATTCGGTGGGGGGAGAAGCACACTGGATGAAGTATTTGTGATTATGAAATTAAAATCTCTTTGCAAGGCAGCCAAAGTAAATTTAGGCAAACTGTTTCTAATCAGCCTTCAGTAGCTTGCAAAATACCCTGTTTTAAACAATTTTATTTGTGTAGTACATACTGTATATATTGATCTTGTCTCCTTTTCCTTAGTAATGTCTACAGACCAAATTCTGCAATTCATCAGCTCTGCAATGAAGTTAAAAATTATTTAAAAAAAAACAACTCTTTTTGCCATGGCTGTTTATTAGGGGGTTCTTAAATTAGACCTGGCAACTAGAAACCCACCTATCATGGCCCACTCAGGAGTGCTTTTAGGAATGCTGCTCAAGCATTCCATTTGTTCTTGGGATAATAAAGCAAGGAGATCTTAGGCTGGGTGGTGGGAGGCCACTGCCTGCTCCCATCCACTGGAAAGGCTCCAAAACCATGTGGATGTGGCAGTTGGGAACATGGTCAACAGTCAGACTCGATCTCTGGGGTCTTATCCAGCTTACACATTTATATAATTCTGTGGTTTTGAGACACTGCAAGTGCCCCTCATGTTCTGAGACAATTCTGTCCTTCCCTGGCAGCTGGTGAGCAGGTAAATGACTGCACTGCCCTGGCTTTTTCTCAGATACATATCCTTGTCTTCACTCCCTGAGGGGGACCCTTGTTTGGTTTGATTTGTTCTAGGAGAAAAATCAAGAGTCCTACAAAAATTTGGCAAAAATCCCCTTTAACTGGGACCAATCCCTGTCCCTGCTGTGGTGCCATGCCAGGGATTGTTGTCCTTATGGGGAAAACCAAGGGCACACCTGTAGCTACAGTGATTTAAAGGAAAATACATGGGACAATTCTATGGATGCAGTGGATTCAGAACATGGCATCTCCTCATGTGTTCAGGGATGCTCCCAAAAGGCAGCTGTGGAACAGCCCTGCCCCTTTTGGGCTGTGCAGACAGGTATGGACAGGGTTAGGAGCAGCGCAGTGCACCCAGCAAAGGAGCTGGTGCTTTGTTAGGGGTTCAGAGATGGTTGGATTAGATGGCAGACAAGCAGTGAATGAGGCACTGTAAGGGATTTAGTTGTGCAGAATTTATTGCCCAGCCTTAGGGTCCCTTGAAATCTCTTAGCCAAGAGCAGAATTTCCAGTGGCTTCTTTGGAGTCTTGCTTCACACTTGGGATTTTCTTCATGAGAAGACAATAGTCATTAGTGTGTTAGTTTAGCAAAACAAGCATACTAAAACGATGTACTTACAAGTTTGATTTATTTATGGTAAGGCTCACCCATGGTAAGGCATGCCTAATTATTCTGATTTTTTATTTCCCCCTCGGTTTCTGATGCAATGCATGGCTGCAAAGGGTTTTGCACATTTCTCTTCTCTAGATTCTTGACCATGGGTGGCTATGCAGCAAGCTCTGCTGAGAAAGTGCACATTAAGAAAGTCTTGCCACTTTATATGCAGTAGGGATTATCTTTCCTCCTCTAAAAATGACTTCATTCAACTA
The DNA here is from genome assembly GCF_000277835.1 of Geospiza fortis. Taxonomy (NCBI): domain Eukaryota; kingdom Metazoa; phylum Chordata; class Aves; order Passeriformes; family Thraupidae; genus Geospiza; species Geospiza fortis. The sequence continues at coordinate 3,713,670 of NW_005054349.1, read as the reverse complement.
AATACTGCAAACTTTCTGTATTTCACATTGATTTACTTAAAACACTGCAAGAACCACAGCGCTGAAGAGCTGAATGTAGCAGGCGAGGAGGCTCTTTGGCTTCCCCAAGGAATGGCACATTCAATTATATATTGAGGATCTGATTTCCTAAAAGGTTAAATTCAGGAAATACTGGGATTTCAGTCATCTTTGTATTTGACCACAGTGTGAAGCTGGATGGATTCCCAGAGCCAACAAATGCTTCTGCTGCACTGACCACCCGACCTCCTGAAATGCCCCGTTAACGGCCAGTGCTTGTTATTTATCCAGTGCTCATTCTTTGTGCAGCCTTCAGTTTTTGCTGTGGTGAAGCAGACAAACCCCAGCACAGATAAACATTGGGTATTGATTTTGTTATTTATAGGGAGAGCTCGGGCTCAGTCCTCCCCCTGCTTCATGACCACTGCACCACTCAACAGAATATAAAGCGTAATTTCCACACTAGTGATTGCATAACAGGAAATGCTGATATAATTCTTATCATAGTGGCGCTGCTCAGTGCTCACATGGGAGGACATCTCACAAACACCTTTCAGAAATTCTGGTTTTGGTACTACACAGATTATTTCACTTAAGTGAGGAGAAGAGTATTAGGTATTTTCCAACACAATAAATTTTGGCTGTAACGGCTGAATGAACCAAGTGGTTTGGACACACAAGTTCATAATTATCCTATCGATAATTCTACATATAAAAATACATCTCCATGTGGAACATGGATTTGTTGAGAATGAGCTGAACAGCCTGAGTTTGAATATTAACGACAATGCCTCAGGTTAAGATGAATATTTATTGCAAACTTCTTCTGAGAAATGGGAACAGTCTAACCCACGTCATCTATGTGAACTTTTTTTTTCCCACAACATGGCAGAAAAATACTAAATATTTTAAGGTCCTTCAGTAGGCAATAGGAATATTTTTTGCTAAGCAAATATATTTGGAGAGAGAACGATTCTTGTGTTTAAAAGGGAATATTGCTTGAGAGAAACTTGTACTTATCAAGTTCTACTGTTATAAGGGAAAATTGAGGTAGCTCTAAAGGGAAAAATGGACAATTGCTCTTAAATCCTGCACCATTAAGAGTTGTGCTATGTGGGAGCAGGAATAAATAAGGTTTTGCTTTCAAGAAGGTACTTACGACCTGGCAATTACAGCTCTTGCCTCGGGCTCCTGAAGGAAAAAGCTTTTAAGTGCCGAGCTCAGCTGAGGTTGTTGTATTTTGTTGTATTAAGGAGTGGGTGAGTGGGAGTTGTTCCACAGGCAGAAACAGGCTGTGCTGCCCTGGCTGGCTGAAAACCAGCTGAGCTTCTTTAGTACGATGCTGAACTGACTTAAGAGAGATTTTAAACAGGCTATGCCACGTGAGCTTGGGTGTAGGATCACCCTGAGCTTTGGTGTGGATTGGCCGTGCTCACCTTGCTCTGCTTCCCTTGGGGTAAGGGCAGAGCAAGACTTTCTGCCTACAAAATCCCAGATCCATGTGCTGATACCCTAAGTGTGCCACCAGCTCCTGCAGGCAGCCTCTGTGCCCCACAAAGGTTGTGCTCACCCGGGCACTTCCAATAAAAATATCAATTATTATTTAAATATAATAACTATATTATATATAATATATCTATATAATATATAGATATAACTATATTATAACTCCATTATATCTAATATATAATATATCAGCTGCTTTTCAGGTGTTGACCAGATGAGCAAGGCAATTAATGGGGAAATTCCTTTGTATCAGAAAAACTCGTGTCTCTGTTCTGCTAAAAGGAAAGATAGTTAATATTTTCTTGCATTAATCTCTTAAATATAGAGCAGTTTGCTTTAGATCTCTGGTATTTCCCTTCCAAGTACAGGCCTGACTGGAAGCCACAGCACACCCATCCCATTTATTCTTTTTAACTTCACTGCTGGAGATCTGAAGAACCAATAAGTCTCCCAACCAAAGTCCCCCCTCATTCCTTTAAAGTGCAAGTTAATACAACGTGCTTTCTATTCCATCATATAAACCCTCTAAAACTCTAAACTAAAAACTCTAAAACCTCTCCCCTGAAAACTTAGCAAAGATCTGATTGGCCCACTTAAGACTGCCCATGACTTGGGAAACAGGAAAATCTGTAACATGTCAAAACCAGGCAACTGCAAAACCTGAAACTGTGCACATCCAGCCCATTTCCCACCAGGCTTGCACATGCAGAGTTGCTAAACCTCATTACAATGTAGCATAAATGGAGGGCTAATTAACATAAGAAACCGATCCAAAAGAAAATCCCATCAACATACATGAAAACGAAGTTGATGTGTTTGAAATTCAGCCAAGTACAAATTAATTCAACATAGATTACATATACAGGAGAGAGAGGCTCCAGCAGAGTCACTGGCGTTGTATGGGCATCCATGCCAGAGAGATTCCCCTTTCCCCTGCATCCCCTCCCAATCAGGAAGATGAATTATATTTGTGCACCATATGCTCCAGCACCAAACCAAGCAGTGGTCAACCTCTTCATCCTGATAGCTGTAATTTCTTTGTAAATTAATTTGTGCTATGTCTGCTTTTCCCCTTTCTAGACAAGTGGTTCTGGGCCAAGCTCGGTCATATGGTGGCTTGTAAAAGACTGAGATGTCTGATTGCTGCCCCCCTGCTCTGTCACTTGCTGGTGGTGCCCATGCTGGTGCCATGGGAATCCCTCTGAGGGCAGAGCAGGAGAGAAAGGTGCCTGAGCTGGGATTGGGATAGGAGCAGCCTGGGAAAAGCTCTGTGCTGGTGTTTCTCTGTAGCCCAGGATCCAAACTGGGTTTACTGGAGGAAACAGTGGAGGTGAGGACAGATCAGAGCTGCAAACTCTGGCCATGCCAAGGTGTGCCTTGGCAAGGACTCTTCCCACCTCAGAGCTGCTGCTGTGGGCAATTCCTGTGCAAAATTCACTCTCTGGTCACTGACAGCCTCCAAAGCTTTTCCAAAATATCATTTTATCCACCAGATACAACTATGAGCAGTGCCATTGGTGCAGTGCAAGCACCTGAACCATATTATTTGAAGAAAATAACTTTGGGAATCCTGTTTCTGCTGCTGCTGTTTGGCTGAACAGGGAATATTTGTGTCCTCATGCTGGAGGAAGAACCATTTTTCTTCTCTTTATTGCTCTGGTCTCTAGATCTCAAATTATCTGAAATACTGTCTTAGTTAAGTTCATATTGCTCTGCCCTTCAGGTCATAGCAGATGCCAGGACCAGAATATTCTCAAAAACACTGGCAGCTGTTTGTTTGAGTGGACTTTTATAGGTCTGAAGCCTCATTAGTTGTTTTCATGACCTGAATACTAATTTAGCAGTGTGCTTTCTAGGCTCTGGATCTGAACACTCAGAAAATTCCAATTAATTTCAATCTATAGGTACCAGTTATCCTTAGTTAAAACAATATGAATTAGTTTAATAAATACCTTTTATGCCAATAGAAATTCTGTGTAAGTATAGCAGATGATTAACAGAATCCCTGTAATAAAGTATTTTATGTCAAGATGTCCCACGTACAGCAAAAAATAAATTGTTGGGTCAAGTGGCAAGTGAAAGATATTCAGGATTGGTAACACCTCATTAAAAACCATTTCAACTGCCCTAAGGCAAGATGTTAATACGCAGTAATTGTCTGCCCAGAGTGAATCTTTTTGCAGTTACATGAATAATGCAAAGTAACTAAATATGCTTGTTTATGTATTTAACATATTCACTATAACTTCAAAGCTAAAGACTAATTTTTTTTAGTGTTTTATGCTACAATCACAAGTTCACAAATAGGAGAAAGAAGGATAAAAACACCCTCTTCTACAACTGCAAACTTCACTTGCAGAAAACAAAGTATGAAAATAATTTAATTAGGGTATATGTGAATCCTAAGGAATTAGTAGTGCTGCTGCATCTGCACTCATCATGTTGCTCCAATAAAAATGTAAACAAATAATAGGACACCATTAATTGTAATTAAAACAGTGTAAGTGATGCCTATTGCTGCTCAGAAAATTACAGAATGTTTTCCAACTGCTTTTGTGAAATTGTGTATGTGTTTTTAGCATTTAGCAAAGAATATCTGTTAAGTACTGGGACAAAAATTCCAGTAAATCTCAAGTACCCTCACAAACAGCAGACAATCTGCATCTTCAATCTGCCTCTAGAAAAGGAATTTGAGATTTATCCATCTCAAAATAATATTTTGATCTTATGTCTCAGACTTTGAGTGTCTGGATAAAAGGAGTTCACTTTTCTGTTGGATTACTTTTTTATAAACTACTGCCCAAGTTTTTGGAAAGGCTGGAATTAACACTAACTCCTGAATTCAGTCCTTCATAGGGTATTTTATGAAAGTAGATGTCTTGATATGCACTGAGTGTTGAAATAAGTAGCTCAAAACTTGGGCAGAGAAAAATTGTATCTCTTCTCTGAAATAATTTTTACAAAATCTTTTTCTCTGCAACTACTTGATCATTGGAATACAATTTGTGTATTCTAATGTTGCTGTGAGATGTAAACAAGATCTAATTGAGTGTTCCAGAATATTAATGTCCCATATGAAGATTTAATTTATTATTCATGCTTAGAAAGTAGCCAGTGTATTATTGGGTTTTGTGTGTTTGCTCTGCTGCAAATAGCTCAAAGATATAATCTGGTTTGCAATCTAGAATAAATGTTCTGTTTCAGTTGAGCAAGAACCTGGTACCACTGGTTTTCCATTGGCAGGAGACAGAGTGGGTGACAAACAACAGCTCATTCCCCACTCTTCAGAATTAAGTACAATTTCCTGTTAATTTCTGGAGGTCTATCCTGAAAGACTTGTATAAATTAGCACACAAATATAATTTATGTAACTGTAAATTGTGGCAGTACAGAACTTTCTACACTCAGGGAAGAGAATTTCCTTTGGTGACTCTGTAACCCAGTGACTTGCATGGGTCCTGTGAAAATCAACCTCCCAGGACAGGAATCCCTGGCAGGGAATTCAAATCCCTGAGCAAACAAGCTGTTCTTTAATTAGGCATCTTGAGCTATATTTTTCACTGTCTATACTCTGAACTTATGATCTAATCAAATCAGGAGAGAAAAATAATAGGGGGAGGAATCTTGAACTTAGAGCAGTGAGACTGATCAGAAACCAGGGAAAACCCAGTGGGTTTGCACAGATTTCTCAAAATGTAGAAATCAGTGCCAGGAATTGGTATCAGGTATGTTCTGGGCATTCTGAAGCCCCCTGAAGAAATGAGAAGGAGCTGTGCTCTCCCTCCCACTGTTGTGTTTCAGCCTTGATTTCAAAGGTCTCTTTTTCAGACAAGCCAGGATAGCTCATGCCTAGCCTACATTGGCCGTCCCTGCTGAGAATACCAACAGGAATGTCTCATCTCCATGCGATATTTAATCTCCTCTGCAAACCCCTGGGGGGCAGAGATCACATCTACTTGTCTGTAAAACCTAATGTGCACATATGGCAAAGAACAAATAGTAAAAAGGATCACAGACAATACGTGAGGCTAAGTTTTGTTTACCTTTCTGACATGGGAGTGTATTTATGCCACAATTACTTTCCAGAATACTTAAGCCCCATAAAGCCTGTGCAGCTCCAACCAGGGTGAGGTGACATCACTCAGTTCAGGAACACAAAGTTTTACCATGAGTTTTTCTCAGACAAAAGTGTCCTGTTAACAGCATTTAAAGGTTGAAAGGCTAGTTAGGAAGACTGAATCCTTTGTTTTGTCCTGATGTATATCTGATGTGGCAGCTGCTCCCTGATTTAAGAGGAACTGGATAATTTTCAATAATGGCAAGAGAACTTAAGGCAGGGAATGATAGAAATTTTCAGCTTTTCAGCACTTTTTTCCTATTTCTTTCCCCAGTCAAAGAGCAGTACAGTGCCAGCAGTGTCCTGCAGAGGATTGCTGATCTGAGCAGGGATTTGGGAAGGGGGATGTTCCTCAGCACTGTGCTCACCCCTGCCCATGGCTCAGCAGCAGCTCCAGCACCACAGAACCGCTCATGGGCTGGCTCGGCCTGCTCTGTTCCAGCTGGAGGCTGGGCCAGAAAAAGCCACCATTACATCTGCAAGGTAATTCAAACCAGCAGCCTGCTTTGGCCAGGATGACAATGGGTGGAAATAATGCAGGTGAAGAGCTAAAAACTGCCTTCCAAAGGCAGAGCCCTCCACTGAAATCATAAAGCGTGCATGCACACGAGTGCTGGGTTGGAGCAGGGAGCCAGCTTTCTGCCAGAGCTGGCATGGGAGCAGAACATTATTTGGATTCAAAAACTATGTTAGAGGAGGACAACAACATTGTCTTAATGACTCATTTTTGTCAGACCGGATTCAAAACTTATACCAACAAATTTGACATTTCATACTGCTCTGCAGAAAGCAAGTAAAATGAGTCCATGTTTTAAAACAGCAGGGAAGCTTCCAGTGCTACAATTAACTGGTAACATATGCCACTGCTGCCAAGAGGATTTTTAATCTCTTTAAACATTAATGTAGCATTTTTGCTTCTGTCGCAATAAGGCAGCCATCTGTGTTTGAACCTGCTGGGAAACTGGGGATATGTTTACAGAGAGAGAAATAGAGAGAGGCAGAGAGGGAGGTAGACATCCATGTTTCCAGACCCAGCATCAAAAATAACAATTCAAACCTTTTAAATAGTATTATTAAGGTGTCATATAGCAGTAGGAAGATTGTTAAAATGCTCAGACTGCTCAATTTAAAACTGTATGAGAGACTAACCCCCAACCCAGAACATATTCTCCTTATTTAATATACTTGTTTTTCTGCATGACTGTTGCAGTTAATAAAGGATTTCATTACAGACTTATTTCCAGGAAAATCCCAGGTCTATGACATTGAGACAAACCTTTTATATGATATTGAGCAACAGTGTAAAGCTCAGAGTTCTGTAAATCCTTTCAGCATGAGCCTCTCCAATTCTGCACTGTAGTCTCAGATTTATGAGGTTTTAATTTAATTTTTTTTATTAGGAACTTATGTCCTCTGAGAACCAGATACAAAAATGCAAGCTCACAGCTACCCTCTACAGACACATAAAAGGTGATGGATCTGGGAAAACATCAGCCCAGCTTTTTTTGCAGTTTCTGTCTGCACTGCTTGGGATGACAGCCTTCAACACGGGGACAGGTCTGGGGGAAAGGAAAAGTGAGAGGGATTTGGGGTGAGGAGCTCACATTGCACTCAAAAGCAGGTCTGGAAAAACCATGGTCATGGATCTTTCTTGGTTTTGGGGGTGATCCCAAAGCAGCTCCCTGGTGCAGGCTCTGGAGCCAAGGCACCCCCAAGAGCACAAGCAGATCCCAGCAGGGCCAGCAAGGTGTGGGACAGGCAGCCACAAAAATACCCAGGCAGAGAGGCAAAAATAGCACAAAGAATAACCTGGTACAATGCCCAGCTGAGGAGGGACCCCTGGGAAAACGCCAGCCCCGGTGCCGATCACTGCAGCCCTTATGAATTCACATGGTTAATATTTTTAATTTGGCGGGCTAAATTGTTAAGTGCTGACATCCAGCATCCTTTGATGAAGCTGTAGGTGCTCAGCACATTTAAAATGTAGCCACACATTTTTGGGCCCATTTGTTTTTCCTGGCTACAGCAATTCAGGTGGGAGGTTTTAAAGAACTTAAGTAGGCTTTTTGCTGCTGGGTTATTGCTGGTTGCTGTGGATATATTGACTAATGGATGGAAAGGGGGTACAGGAGTGGTCTATTGTGTTATTAAGGATTGTCAAGCAGGAGATAAAGCCCTTTTTAAATGGATATGTGCATAGGTTAAAATACATCACATGGATCCAGACATCACTGTATAAACCCTGGAGTGATAGCTTTGGTTACAGCTCCTAATTTAGTTTAAATGTAAAATGGCCATAAATAACAGTTATTTCTCACACAGACAATTAAGTACCCAATATTTATAAAATACCATGTATCACACAGACCTCTAAAGTTTGAGAAAAATCTCGTGCTGTTTTGGGGATTTATTACATCTGATAGATTTCCTATTACATCCCATATATTACCTAATGAAAGAAAACCTATATGAAAAGAATAATTTCCTTTCTTATGGTGTTTGTTTCAATTTTATCTCTTTTTCTTTCAAACCAGCCCTTCCTTAGCTTTCCTGAACTTGGAACTGGCATGGTCTGCCTTGTATATGATCTTTATGATGTGTTGAACTCACCCATTAAAAGATAAGTGTAATTCTATGACAAACCACTTCACCTGCCAACAGTTAAGCTTGGACTATAATTGTGAATTGTTTGATTTTGAATCACTAAATGTGCACTGAAGTATTTAGGTTCCCTATATATTTTTGCCATTATACTTTATAAAATATTTTATCACAAACCAATCCTCTTAAAACAGACTAAGGTAATATGGTCAGACAAAAAAAAAAAAGATAGAAAGTCTAGCAAGGGGAACTAAAAAGAAAGAGCAAAATTCCTGACAATGACAGTATTTATGAGCCACCTGCACAGAAACAGTGGAATTTGTCTAGATTACTCATCATTTATTTTTAAAAACTATTTTGTCCATCTATTTTTTAATACTTGAGGTTCCAGACAGATTTTGGCTTTGGTATGACAAAAAATGATTGCCTTGGATTTTGCTTTCTGCAAAATATTTGACATAAAAATTCTGAGTAATAACAACCTTTTTAAAAAAAATAATTTCTATTTCATGAACTCTTGGACAAGTCTCACTTTCCACAATCTCTCTGTACAGAAATTTCCTGCATTATATCCAGTGGCAAAGAAAGGATGCTGGACTTGCTCCTGCTGGTCCATATTTTCACTTCCTTATAAACAAGGAGATTGTGATTGAGATATGACCAAAGCTAAGTATTTGTGTTAATTTTTTCCACACAGAAACTGAAAGTTTAACACTTCAGTTAACTTAAAAAAAAATACTAGGTATTTAATTCAGTGAGCACCTATGGGTGATAGGTAATAGCAAAAGAATATTTCAGTTTTTTGACGGACTAATTAAGGACTAAAAATTAACTTAGAGGAAAATATTGATAATAAGAAGCTCAGCATGAAATCTGCTGATAGAATAGTTACTAAAGCCTCATTCTCTTCAAGAGTGTTCAAGGAAATACCAATATTCACTCAATAGCAAAAAGCCCAGCAGAGAAATAATATTCTGTAATCAGCAGAGGCAGTCCAGAGAGGCTGTTAATTTAGCAAAGAAATCAATCAGCTTGGCCAGCAATGATTTGTTCCCGTTCCACCAGGTCACTTTTTCCACCTTGCGCCTGAAAATGATTCCCACGAGGACACAACTGAAGTTGGTTTTTCCAGGCCCAGGATTCTCCATCCCCTCCTTGCCCTCCTTCTTCAGCAATCCCACCTGTGAGCCTTACAGCCAGGTTCAAACCATTTCTGGTGGCAGGAGGAAGAGATCTCTGCCAGGTGCCAAATATAAAGCAGCACAAAGGTTGGCAGCGCAGTGAACTTGCTTAAATTGTATTTTTTCTTAAGAATTTTTTCAGCCTTGAGTAAATGAACCTCCCTTGGATTGGAAATGGCAACTGAAACATTATATAAATCAGCACGCCAGCTTTTTAAAGGCATAAAAATAAATTAAAACTTGAAAATTTGGATTCAACAAGTTCATCATGCTTGTAACTGACAGTGTCAATATACTGAAATGATTCAAGATACAGCTCCTAGTTCTAATTTTTGGTCAATGCTGCTTTCAGTAACGAGCGTTTTGGCTCAAATATGAATTACTGCTCTTCTGAATGGAAGCTGACTAGTGCCATCCCACAGAACAGAACACAAAATCTTATCTCATGGAGGGCACTTACCAACTGCTACAAATGCCACGTTCAAAATCATGTCATGACCAAAATCAAAGTTCATTTCTTCTGTTGTCAGTTCTCTACTGCTGTGGGAGCTCTCCTTACACACTAATCAAAGTGATTTTCCCCCTCTCTCTGGATCAATTTCCTTCCACAATAAAAATCAATTCTCAGTCACTTTGTCTTCCCCAGTCAAAGTCAATTCCCCTCACGCTGACATACATATTCAAATGTCTCCCCTGGACCAGCAGCACAGTCCAGCCCACTGCAGGTCTTTATGAATTGATCAGCTTTACCCACGGGCAAACAGAATTAATCCCCACTCACACGTGCAGGATCAATTTCCTCATCCCTGTTTAACTCTGTTTCCCTCCCTGACCATCCCTCCCTGACCCAGGAATTGTGCCTCGTGCCCTTCAGGAGCTCTGATCTCCTCCCAGCACATCCCTTCCAGTTTCATTCCAGCTTTTCCCTTTCTTATTCCTTGCTCCAAACTGGCAGCAATCCCAGAACACACACTCCATTCTTCCTTCCCTTTATTTGACACCTCTGTCTCTTGCACCCAATTCCTTCCCAGCTCAGCAGTGGTGCAAGAAGTTTGCTTAAATAGAACTTGGAACACCTCAAGGAATTCATTCTGCCTCTATCTTTTATTTCCTTTTATTTTTTCATTTGTTTTGCTCAGTGTGCTACTCTTTTACATGCTGATCTTTTGAGATTTCAGTACACATTTCTCAGGAACACATCCCAGTTAAATTGTCACAATTCCATTAACTATCTTCTCTAACATCTCAGACCCAATCCTTGCCTCGAACCAAGATTTGTGGGATGTCATTTTTCTAAAATCTTTTACAGATGGACTCTGAAGAAAACCCACCCACTCATCATATGTCTCTCATGGGGTTTTTATACCTTTTGGTAGATTTTCATCCAGACTTGTCTGATTATATTTTGAGAATAATTGTTTTACAGCTCAGGAAAAAAGGGAAAATGAAAACAGAAGCAAATATTCTAAATAATATCCAACCAGAAATTAGTATCTCTCAGCTTTCGGAGTATGACTTCAGCTGGAGGTAGATAGAATAGGAAAGTAAATGCAGAAAAGAAAGGAGATAAATATTCAAGTTTTGGTGTAAAACTATTAGATGTTATGTTCAGAATATCTAAAATAATTTTAATGATCTGACAATGTTCACCTTGAATTTGCTTCAATGCATAAAAACATTACACCTGCAACTGCAGGGCTGGACTCTGTTAGGCTGCTAATGTAATTTCCTTCAAATTTTTTTAGACAAAATTATAATTCTGTGATTGATATCATCATACTTTAGCCTCAGTCACTTCCACAATATCAGCCTCCTTGATACATAACTTCAGAAGATTTTGGTTTTTATCAGCAGAATAAATAAAGAGCCTTTTTCCCCCCTCAAAATAAAATTTACACTATTTCAGGTGAAAGCAAATTTATTCATCCACAATTGTCTTTATTCTTTTGCCTCTACCAGCGTTTAGAACTTGCAACACTATTTTTTGCTGGTTTTGTGCTGTTTGGAATTAATTTCTATGCAAAAAAAAACCCAAAAAAAACCCAAAAAACAAAAAAAGGGGGAAAGTCGTCATAAGTGCAAACAAGAACACAAACTGGGGATTTTGCTGGCATGGAGCAAGGCAGGGCTGAGTGCTTTCCTGGAAACCCTGCAGTCCCATCCTCTCTGTAAATGCATTAGTACCTATTGTTTCAGCTCCAGGTGCACATGTTTGTCTACAAATTATTTTCCTCCTGAAGGCCAAAGAACAAAAGCCAAAAAAACCCCCCTAAATTGGAAAATAACCTCATCCAAGCTCATTTGCAGGAAATCCAACACTCTCAGCTTTATCATTCCAAAACCCATGAAGACAACACAAGGGACAGCTCCATGTGCTTTATATAGAGAAAAAGAATAATTCTGCCTCAAGAAAACTCAAACAGCCTCACTCAGGGACTGGGGGAAGAAATGTTCAAGCCTAATGATGTCTTTGGTTTCAGTAAATTTTATCTAATTTAGCAATAAGATAAAAATCTGAATTTTCTTTTATCACTCATTTATCATAGACCTTCCTGTACAGCCAGAACAATTAAATTCTTGTGTTGAATGACTGAAAATGTGCTCAAAAGGGAAAATTTCTTGCTTTGGTTTTGCCTTTTCTTTTGTGCTCTCCAAAGACCTGGTTGAGAGACCGCACAGCTGGAGAATACCACTCATGTGGAAAAGGGAAAAAAAAGATGAATGGGATCTAAACCAATTAAAAATACTTGAGATTTTATAAATTTTTTATCTCACTCTTGCATTTCAGATTAAATAGATCTTTGCAACCCCTTCTGATCACATTCTAATGACAACCAACACATAACACAATCTGAAACAATTTTGGAAATCACACAGAAAATCCACAGCAGATCTTTTTGCCCACAATGGTTAATAGCAGAAGCTATGGAAAAGTCCACTCAGGTATTTCCAGTTTTCTGAAAATCTGCTTTTCCAATTTTGAATTAAGGAACACAGAACATTCAGATAGATTTCTGACAGCTCACAGTGAGTCACCCAAAACCAGAAATGAATCCCCTTCCATGATGACAGCCCAAACAGGAGCAGCACTGCTTTTTAGGAGTGGGGATTTGTCATGATAGTCCCAAATAAAATGGCAATCCAAGCTTTCATTTTTAGAGTTCTTCAAAGTTCTGAAGATAGATTTACTGCTACAACAAACAGCTCTGAAGAGACTGAATCAACAAGAGTTTGGGAAGGGAGGGATTTATCCTGAAAAATCAGAATACCAAGCTAAGTTCCTCCTCTGTAGGGAAGTGTTTAATTTCAAAAGGCCATTTCAGTCCAATGGGAAGTCAAAAGAATAGATAAGGCAAAATCCCTTTTTGCTTAACATCACTTAGGTAAGAGCACAACAGGAGAGTTACAGCTGCCAGTGGTATTTTCCACAAGCACAGCTCACTGATTTCATCGGTAAACAGAAATAGAAATAGGTTAGAAATAGGTTAGAAATAGAAATACAGAAATAGAAATACGTTTCTGTTTCCTGCTGGGGAGCCAAGGGATGGGGCTGGTGCTCAGGGGTACAGGAACTGATAAGGTGCTTTTCAGCTGTCACTGAAATTTATAGGAATTGGCTTCTGATGTTTCATCATCTCTATAATGACACAAAACTAAAGAAAATAAAGAAAATTTAAGAACTTGCTACATCCTCCATGTGTTTGTGTTTCTGTGCAATAATCTGACTCTCAAATATTTAACTTAGACGTACTTCTGAAACAAACTCAGCTTTTTTCCTACTTAGGGACTGTAGCTGGGCCAATATGTGTTATTTTCAACTGTTTTCCATCCTACCTTTTCCTCTCTAAATATTTGTGCTCAGGTATCATTGTTGGCTTGATTTTCCAGAGCTCAGAATGTGGACATTTCATATTCCACTCAACACCTTCTCATGAGATATGAAAAAAGTATTCATAGAAAGAGGTTGTATTTGGGTTTAACATTGTTAGTGTTTCCTCTCATGAGGGATATTAAATAATTTCATGCACAACTGCTCAAAATATTTTTTAAACTTCGGTAAACATAAGATTGCCAAAATCTAACATATGTTATGCGGTATTTAATCCTCCAGAGGAACTGAAGGAACAAAACACTTCTGCTAAAGTAATTAATAAGCACCAATACAGATACCTAGAAGCTGTTCCATCAAAATGAATCATATCCTTCTCGAAGTCACACCCAATATTTAAGCAGTCTAAAAATGAAAATTCAATACACAAGAACACTGGCTAAAACAAGTGCTGAAATCTCATGTATCGAGATCAAATCACCAAAGCTGTGCCACCTTCTGCTGCTCCTGAATCAGGAAAAATAGGGAAGTTATTTGTAGAAAATTAATTTTGCCTATGAGAAACCTCATTTGGCACAGCACATGAATCCTGTGGGGACTGGTCATTAAGGTTAAAGTGCATGTTAATGAATTATTGAAAGTAAATTAAAAACCAGCAGAGTACCTTAAAAAATCCTCTGCCATTTGTGAAGGTATTTTCAGTTACAGCTTACAGACATGACAGATAATTCTTACTTTTTGTTTTCCTGTAATTTAACATTTGCAAAATTATTTGCTAAGTGAATCCTGCTGTAATACTTGGCCAGCATTAAAGTGCTTCACATATTTTGTCCTAATATTTACTAGGCAAAACCAGAAGCTCAGGTCATGTGTGGATCTTTTCAATCAACACAGAATTCCTCAAGGTGGAGCAAAAAGTTTGGGCTCCTTCCTTCTATCAGGTTGGTGTTGAAGCTGCTGCCTCTGGGCAGAGCTGCAGGAAAATGTTTCTTCCAGTTCAGGGGCAAAGAAATCCTCTCCTCCATCTCTAGAGAAAATAAATTAAAATTCCATGAACAGCAGAAGGAAGAATAAGGAGAGGCAGCATCCCAATCAATGAGGAATTTCACTGGATTACCATTGCTCGTTCTGAAATTAGAGCTGCTCGATTGTTTTACACTGCACTCAATGAACATTTAAAGTAAATAAAAATCAGCCTCTGAGCCTGCATTAGAGCCATGAACTCCTCCATGGGTGATGTCACTGGGCTAAAAATTCATGATCTTTCTCTTAATATTTCGTGCTTCTTTCTTTTCTTTTTTACTAATTATCATATGAGAGTTTTAATACATAAAGCCTAGCTTACACATCTTAATATTTGTATTTTTACTCTTTATAATAATTTCAATGTAATTTTTATGACTTGTGTGGCATTTTTCTTTCTGCTCTTCATTTTAAAGTAATCTTTCCAGTAATAAAATTTCTGTATAGAAATGATAAGACAAAATAATAATAAAAAATATTGATTCTTGGTTTTGATTTTGAAAATTCTCTTAGTACTGAATAAGGAAATCTGCATGGTTTAAGATGTTATTAATAAAATAAAAGTCCTCAGTAGAATCAGAAAATAAAGAAAGGAAGAAGCCTATGCTTCTTCATCTTCACATGATAAAGAGAGAATGGAAAGTTACAGCTCTAAATGTCCAGGTCAATTTTCATGTAAAGGCATTTTCAGAGCAAAAGTGGTTTTTGTGGTTGAGTTACAGTAATTTTCATTCAGTTGTCATTATCTGAATGACAGAAGTGACACAGAAATTGAAATTCTCTTTTTCTTCACAGAAGGTTCCTCCAATTCAGTATTGAAAAAATGAGTTTAATACCAAAACTGTCACTGCCTTTTTCACCTGGGTTCTGCTGGGCCAACACGCTGCACACCTTTGCAAAATGTTTAATTAATTTACACTAATGATGCAGCCACTCCATTATTGCACTTTACAGAGATCCATTCCTGAGGATCAAAGTCAACATTCCTGGAGCTGGAGCTCTCTGAGTGCTCCGGGGCACAATTTACCTTGCTCAATAAAAACATGGAGAATTTATTTATTTTTATTCCTGGATGAAGAGGCTCTTCAATATCCTTACCACAAAGCAGAATAGAGTGGCCATTAAATTTGGGCTCATCAGTGGATGAGGTGTCATTAACCTAAAATTCCTGTGATTAAACAGGCTGAGACAAGAGCAAGCTTAATTACACTGGGGGAAGAGTTTAAGGATCACGTTAAGGAACAGAAGAGGGGAACCCCACAACACTGAACCCTTTATGTAACAGAATCTTTATAAAATATATATTTAGCAGATATATTTTCTGCAGACAGGCTCTGAAAAGTATGGTTTTGAAGGTTTTAGAGACCAAAATACAGATTTCTATTAAAAAAAAGAAGAAAAAAAAAAAAAGAAAAGAAAAGAACAAAAAAGAAAAAAATAGTGGGAACTGCCTACTTGAGTCCTTTCAACTACATCACAAATTTACTTTTTCCCTAACAAAAATACACTTTATAGACAGGTTGGTTCTTTTGTTTTTTTGGTTTTTTTTGGAAAAATCCAACCCTTCCCCAACTTTTGGATCCACTGATGAACTTCAATTTGCCCAATAATAGAGATCTCAAAGATACACAATTCAGAAAATATGAAAATACTCACATGGTGGGCATGAGTGGCTTTAAGCTGATGGAGGTGAGGCTTAAATTGGATGTTAGGAAGAATGGAATGAGCTTTGAGGTCCCTTCCAACCCAGACCTGGAATTCTGTGATAATCAGCAGCCTGAGAGGAAATCACTGACCCCACAGAAGGAAACACTGAGAGTTTGACATTTTCTGTTTCATAAACTGAATATTTCACCATTTTTCTAGGCGTTTTTGGAGCCAGCTGACACCATTTTGTGGTTGGTGGGTAAAGGAGAAGTGCTGGGCTTGAGGGAAAATCTGATTCCAGCCCTCCTGAATGTAGGAACACATGCAGAAGAAATGAGGCTCCCTTGTTTCACAAGGTGTCTTTCCAGGTTTCCATCCCACAGCAATTGTTTGTCACAAAGCTGAAATACTTAAAAATCAGGTTCTGAAAGAGGCTGCACTGAGAACTTCACATTTTTCACAGCTCAGCAAACACTGTCATGGAAAAGCTCTGTTAACATGGTTCACATGGTTGTGCTGAAAATGACATTTAGCTGCAGAAACACATACACCATGTCAGAGATGCAAAAAAAAAAAATCCAAATATTTTTCCACATAAATCCAGAATGACAAAATATTATCTGTTAGCACAAAGCAGAATAAAAAGAACTGACTCTCTTTTTGAAGGTATTTAAGCTCAGTAAATGTCTAAAAGAGAATTTTCCCTCGCTGCTTTTAAGAAACCAAAATTTATTGCAGCATAGTAGGAGCCTTCAAGGTCAAAGGGTAGATAGTCTGCTTGCTGCAATATAATCTGACATGCTAAATCATGTACAAGCAGCTAGCAGTGCTGCTATCATGAATTTGGAAGAGAATAGAAAATGATTTTTACAAAATATTCATTAAACTATATGGCAATTTTCATTTTTTATGTGTTCTGTTTTACTGCTTTGTTTTTCCTTCCCCATAAACAATCTTTACAAAAAGCTCCTTCTCTTTCTTATCTCTCCTTTGACAAACATTATGTCACAGAGCAAAGGCTGCTAATGGAATAGTTTCAGAGACAGCAGGTAGAGGCTTTCTTTGGGACTATAGAAAAAGCATTTTTCAGAAAGTATGAAAGGAAAAAAAATGACATATTCAGGGTTTTTTGTTTGTTTTGTTATGAAAAAACACGTGTATAACATTCCTGAGGATGATGGCAGAGGATCAGAGCCTTCAGCAACACTTTAATCTGCTGCTCAGCTCTATTTATATTTCACCCGAAGGAAGAAATAACTGGGAGATGGACAAAAAAAGTTCCTGAATTTGTCCAGGGCTAAATCCTGCAAGCATGACAGGCTAGTTGAGAGTTGTAAAACCCAAAAATCTCACAGACCCATGAAATGGGAACTCCTGAAAGAAATGTTTTACAGGACACAAAAGGAGCTCCCAAAGCAGCCAGTGCAGGGAGGCAATTTCACAGCATGTAAAGTCTTTGGACTTTCAGTCCAAGTCCTTATGGGCAATGGAGAGTAAATAAATAAAATAAAATAAAAAGAAAATAAATTGCAATAAATATATGAACGAAAGCATTAAAAAAACCCAGAATCCAGTGCATTATTCAAAACAAAGCAGCTCAGGATCTCTTTAACTCAAACAGGATGGGATACAAAGAAGCAGAGTGAATTCTACTAAAAATACAAGATTTTAGTTGTACTGCCTGCAATGGCTCTCAAGGTGCTCCAGAAGAAATGAATGGTTTTTATCCCCTCTTCTTACATAGATCACACAGTTTTCCCTGAGAGCAGCTGAGTTGAATCCATCGCTATGCAAGAGGGAACAATAATAATAATAATAATAATAACAACAACA
>NW_005054349.1:3661536-3695905 GCF_000277835.1 Geospiza fortis | reverse complement strand
TTATTATTATTATTATTATTATTATTACCATAATCTCCTTCTTCTTTTAGGACTTTAAGAATCATAGCTTAAGTTCTCTCCTAGTTTTTCAGAAAGAACTAAGTTTTGTTTCCCTGTCCTTCTTTTCCAGTATCCAGAGCTCCCCTATCTGCCACTCCTTAATCTGTTTTCAGTGTCATTTGCAAAAATGAAGAGCTGTAAATCTTTCATTGATTCAGGACAACTGAGGATATTCACACTGGCTATTTACCTATAAAACACAAAAGTGTTTGAGCTACTCACAGGTTGGTAATTTAAACAAACCTATGCAACATAGATTTATTTAATATAACATTTAATTTCTCAATAAACTATTACACAAAATCATAGATTCATACACAGATAACAATAAAACATAAAGGCCAACCCTCAATCTAGAAAATATTTGCCATTTCTATTTGAATTATCACTGACAGTATCAGCATTAAAAAAGGAAGGATTTGACTTTGATTTGACCCCATGCATTTATTTTTGGGATGGCAGGAGTGAAGTTTTTATTAGCCAAGAATGCCCAGTTTGCCCTTATTGTCTGTGTAACTAACTCAGAACACCTGGGCCACACGGGCTCTGCATTTCTCCTGCAGCAGCCAATCCCAAACTGGGCAGGCTCTATCAGGACACCACATGGCAGATGCCAAAACCTCTCATTTTTACCCAGAAAACCCAGCAGTGGCACTTATGAACTGAGAAACTATTTCCACTCTTTTTACATGAGGAAGCTTGAAAGCAGCAGCCCTGAGAGGGATGTATAAATGGAAATTAGATGCTGCTTTTTGCCCAGAAAGCAAACAACGATCAGCCCCATCGAATGTTTGCTTTTCCTTTTCTTTTTAATTCCTTGGAACAAAAAGGCCAGCTGGCATTCCTTCCATTTCTGTTATTTTCTCAAGATTCAGAGTAAGCCAAACTCACAATTACCATAAATCTAGAGGGCAGTGTCTAATAGATAAATCTCCCAGAGCTGATGATTTGCATTTAGCTTTTGAGAAGAAGCCCTGCTCATGCTGCACCCACACTTCAATTTTAGATACATCATATGAGAATGGAATGCACCTCTCCACCCTGCTGTAATTCTTCATCCCACCTTTTCTCTCTGGCTCTGATCACTGTCATTATCATCCCTGTGGGCTGCCATTTACAGCTTTCCATGGCTTTTGGGTCCAGAGAGCCAGGAGCAGCTGAACCCACTTCACCTGACCCACTGAACAAGTGCCTTTGCTGTAGCCAGGGGCTAACTGAGCACATTAAATCATTAAATACTGTTCTGAATCACCAAACACAGAACTCTGCAAGCTGAGACACTCCAGGCCAGATTTATTCCTCATAAAAATAGGTGTAATCCTTCTTCAAAGACTGGATCCTCAAAGGACTGAAGGAACTTTCTATTCCCTACCCTGAAAAAGGGAGTATTAAAGCTATTCTGAGTCACAACGTTGTCAAATCCCAACCCTTAACATTCCCACCAAAATGTCCATCTATAAAGTTGTGCAATTCATGATGGGAATATCCTGTTAACATCCAAAGAATCTGCCATGAAAGAGCTGCACCTGGTACCTGAGATCACCACAGACTTCTGCAGACTTTGAGGAAGATGCTCTTATATCTGGACTAGAAAAGCTTTAGGAAATGATGCTTTTAGTCATAAGTGCAAAGCAAAAGTTCATCCTGACAGCACAGCACTCCACAAGCACCAGCCCAGCTTTGTTGCTGGTCTGTGGAGCCACCTCTGTGCTGCAGAACTGCCCTGGAGCCTGGGCTGCCTTGCAGTGAAATATGGATAATTCATTTGCTATACCATTAATGGGAGAAATTCACAAAGCATTTACATTTTAAACCCCCCCAAAAAGAAGAATAATATTAATACAGAATTTCCCAAAACCAGAGCTTTCTATGTAAAAATATAATTAGAGCTCAACTCACACACAACCAAAGAATTACAGGAGGAATTTGGATTTGCATTCCTTCACTTGAAGTAATTAAAAGCAAATCTGGAAATTGTTATCTTAATATAAAAATGCATTGCTGCAAATTTCCAGGTTCAAAATTTTTTGGTTAATTATTGACCAAATCAGTACTTCAGTAACTATTTTCTGAAGAAGTAATTTGGTTTACAGAATGACCACAGCATGTGGATTATAATTATCAAGAGTCTTTGTTCAAAGTAGCAGAAATTCTGAAGAAAAAGCTCTTTGTTGGTCATTACTGCAAAATTCTGTTTTACAATTGAAACCTGTGCCTGTTCACCTGGGAAGCATTTTAATACAGGAGCATTTTAAACGTTAACACCTCCATAATAGCCAACAGAATGTGCCTAATAAAGGCTGATTTACACTGTATTTGATTAAACTGTATCTCCATCTGCAGAAGGTAAATGGATTCTTAAATTACTCGGGATAATTACAGCCCACAAACCTCCCAGGCCTCTTGCAGCAGCTCCTGGGCAATGAGTGAGGTGGCAGCTCCTGAGCTGAGTAAGGGATGAGGACACGTTGTGACTGTGGATTAAATCCAGGGAATCAGCCCATCCCAAAGCTTCCCTCCTCTTCAGCTGCACCAAGGGAAATACAGGTTGGATATTAGGAAGTTTTTTCCAGAAAGGTGATAAAGTTCTGGAATGTTCTGCCCAGAGAGGTGGTGGAGTCCCCATGCCTGGGTGTGTTTAACAAAGCCTGGATGTGGCACTGGGTGCCAGGGTTTGGGTGAGATGTTGGGGCTGGGTTGGACTCGATGATCTTGAAGGTGTCTTCCAACCCAATGATTCTGGGAATTCTGTGAATTCCTTCCAAAGGCGCCACGAAGAACTCAGCAGGAGCCCTGTGCTGGTGCTGACCCTCTGTGCAAAGACAACTCCTCTCACCATGAGCACTGAACCCCCCTTGGAAAGGGAAACCAGAAAAATTCCTAACAGAAGAACAAAAGAGTTGGTGGGGCTCGGGTTTTTTTCCCATTAAATGGTTGCTGAGCAGCCCAAATGCTCCAGGAAAGCTGAGCTGAAATTTCAGCTGGCAAATATTTTGATCTCAAACGAGGTTATTTAAAGTAATTTTACCTCAGCTTCAAGAAGAGTAATCATGGATGATTAGATAATTACTGAATTATTGAATAATTATTAGATAATTATTGAAAAAAGCAAGCTTATTTAAAATGGTCACAGCATCCTAAACTCAATATTTCTGTATTAATGATCTACAGAAGCCTATTTTCAGACAGTCTCAGACTAACATATAGATTTTTTTGATATCACATTTTTCAACTCATTTTAAACCAAAGAAGGCAGGAAGCGATTTGAGGACTTTAGAGTCCAATCTGCATGCTGTAGTCATTCTTGTAGAAAATACAAAGTGAGAAAAAAGAGGCTGTAAAATGTTTTCTTTTTTGATAATGGGAGAAAATTGTCCAGTTTCCAATTTTGTTGTTGACTTTGCTGATAAGAAATCAGTTAATGAAACCTTTGATGATAATTAATATAACAGCAAAAAAAAGTGATTTATTGTCTTTTAATTTAATGCCAAATTTTATCCATTTTGCTGGTAATTTATAAAAAAAGTCGGTTTCCCTTGAAAAGTCCCTAGGCAATAGTTTTAAAGTCTACAGAAAGCAGAGAGAGTCAAAGGAAAGGATTTGGCAGGACACTAATATATAATAAAAAAAAATTAAGATGTTTAAGCCAAAAGACCCTGACAATAAATATTTATCAAATCCTTATTAATTTTCAAATTGCACTGTGGGAAAACTGTGCCTGACTCCACAGCTGCTACAGCTCTACCACCAGCTTTGGAATATTTGGTTCCACATCATCTCTGAAACACACCTGAGTATTATCCCTGGTTTAAAGAATACAGGAAAACTGAAGATTTCTGGCATGTAGGTAAAAAAAATATCAGGAGCTTGAAAAATGAGGAACGTGTTGGAAATGTGTCAGTTTGTGCCAAGGATGTGGAAGAACTGAATTCCTCTGTAGGGTTATCACTTCTGTGATATTCACTCAGGAATGAGTGAATAACTAGCACAGAACAAAAAATAACAACAAAAAATGTAATTTTGTATACAAGAGTTTATAACTCTTTTTTTTTTCCTCTTAGCCCAGTATTCCAGTGTTATTATTGAGGAATCCAACAGCCATAAAACAAAGAGAAGAAAGAAAAATCAGATTCCATCAGATTTTAGAGTGGAATAGATACTTATTATTCCCTAGAAAGAATAGAATACTTATTATTCCCCAGAAAGGATAAACTGTGGTCTGAAGATGGTAAATGAAATTAAGATTTGATGTAACCTCACTACAGAGCTCAGAGTGATCCTGGGCCTGTCCCTCAGCTCAGCTGCTGCGGAATGAAATCCCCAAGGTTTAGTTGAAGTATGACTCAATGGACAACCAAAACTGCCTGAGAACCTTCAGTGTTCTGAAATTACACATATTTTCCCAAAAATTTCAGTAATTTGGAACCTGATGCTATCACCTAATAGTTTTCATTGGATGAATATTATTTAATAAAAAGCCCTGATACCTCCTAGGAGATTACAAGACAATAAAATTGTTTTCCTGATACTGGGGCCCATTAAAGGAGAAACACAGGGCTCAGGTCACACGTGCTATTGTAAACTTTGGATTTTCCTCTGACAGATGGGATGGCTGAATTACAATGGAATCAGTTCCTTGAGAGGGAAACTGCAATTCCTTCTCCAGACCTTGTTTCGTTTGTCACAGTAATTGATGCTGGGGCTCTGGACAACAAACAGCCCTGTAGAATTGTTCTGGGCTGTGCTGGGCACTGCTCCTGGTGCTGTGCAGTGCCTGACTGTGACCCCAAATGCAGCCTGAGGAACATTTCCCCCACTTCTGAATCCCCCCCTCCAAATACAAACCATTAATTTCGAATGTACATAGCTTTCATACACTACTTTGCTATTTTTAAAGTCCTGTTAATGGCAAGCATTCAGCAGCCCTAGCCTCCCTGAGAATTCAGTGGATATTTCAACTTTCTTCTAAACTCATTGTTATAAACTGCTGCTGGTCACATAAATCAAGGTGCTCTAGGAATGAAACAGCCAAATCACCCCCTCTGAAAGCTCTGTGTGCAGAACTCTGACACTGAGATGGTGGCCTGATGGGCTTCATTCAAATACCAAATTATTTCATTAAAAGCCAGCAAGTTTTTAAGAACAGGCAACAGAGGGTGATAGAGCAAACAGGAATTAAGTCACTGTTAACTCTGTATGTATTGAACCCTTAAATTTACTTCTCAATTCAAATGTAATTATCAGCACGTTTTCAAGCCAAGAGAGTCAGGGACATAAGGGTGTCCTTTGCTAATGCCAACACAGATTACAGAAAACTCCTGTGAAAATTCAGTCACGTGGCTGCAAAAGGCCCAAGGACACAATGGTTTTCCAAGAGATGTGAAAAATGTGGTGGCTGGTCAAACCTAGCTCAGAAAAAGCAACGCACAGACACAGAACTAGGAAAATTAGGCTGGGAGGTGTTCAATTAATCTGGATATATTAATTTTACCTAAATAATAGAGAAAAAAAAAAACAAAGACAGAATTGCAGCCTTGTCCATTCTAATCAAAATTATTCTTTTCTTTTGCAGGTGTTTAAATAGCTTTAAAGTTTTAATTTTAAAATTTGAAACAATACTTGCACTATTTTCTTTATGACACTAGGAATGAAGGCAAGCAGCTTCCTACTCTGATGAGTGCTACATTGCAAAATTTACTTTTTAGTGCAGTCTACACTTCTTGCAATCTATTTTAGTAAAAGCGACAAAGGTGATCGAATAGATTACTAAGCTAACCAACTAAGAAAGACCAGCTTTTCATTGCATTAAAATTAACAGCAACTTGTTTTATCAGATCATAAATAAAGAGAGACACAATTAAAATTGGAAAGATAAAATTTTCAATGGTAAATGAAAACATTCTAATGCAATAAATTCTGAAAATCCAGTGATAGCACAGAGAAAAATTAATGATTTGACTCTAAAACAGCTGAAAGGAGAAGGGATCCTGCCTGCTGATTCAGCAAGGATTTGGGATTGCAAGGCTTTCCCCATTGCCTGAGCTAAAGTTTGGGATATAACAGCACAGAAATTAATATTTAGATATTAAAGTTGTACTAATTCCATATAAAATCCTGGGCTACCCATTCATTAAATAGTGTGAGGATGCTGCATCTCCAAGATCTCTGTTGCCTTGATGATGCCTGTATTAGAAATTTTCTGGTTTTACAGAATTTGAGCATTCACCAGGATTATCCATTAATATAAAAAAATGCCTTTCAGACCTGAAAATGAAATAACAAAAATAAAATGCAGCTCTGAGTTTGCAACAGAGCCATTCTAAACCCCAGATCTGCGCCCTGAGCTGGAGCCTGTCCCTGCAGCAGGAGGAGTTCCAAGAGGACTTTGGGGTCCCCTGCAGCAGCGGGGGCTGACAGACAAAGCCTTTGAGGGGTGACACCTCAGAATAAGTCTGAATAACTCAATCTGAAAGTTGAGCTAACAGACTTTTGGACAGTAGTAAATCACTGTCAAACAATGAGAGACACGTTGATGGTTATAACTCTTTTCTCTGTTGACACATCAATCTGTCTGTCATTCAGTGCAGAACAGAATCCATTACATTAATATGTTTCCACAGGCAAATTGAGAAATTGTGATTTTAATCTCATCAGGGTGGTTATTTTTGCAAATAGCAATTTTAGCTTGTTTAAAGTTCTTGTTATAATAAATGAAATTATAGTTGAAGAAATGAAACATTTAGAGCTGAAAACAGCTAAATATTAGTGCAGCTAAATTGCCTTTAATTTTTTTTAGTGCTAGTGCTTCTGGAGAAGGTAATACTGTATAAAACACTAATGAAGATACTACACATTATCTTCCTCAAAACTAGAATATTTTAATTCATGGAGTTACAGATGCAGCAAATATTTCTGGCGTATTAAAACTTCACAGGGCTTTTCCCTGCTCCTTCCCCAAGCAGCATTAGCTGATGCATGTGGGTTCAGTCAGAATATTCCAATGTCCCATCAAATAAATAAATAAATAAATAGCCTCTCAAAAAGCAGAATTGTACCAAATCCATGGCATTGCCCCTGCAGGCCCAGATGGAGCTGGAAATCATGGAAAGCTGAGAGACTGGCTCCCTGAACTCCTAACACCAAACACCACACATTTTGCATAGAAACTCTCTTTTTTTGGAATTCACACCTGAATTTCTGGAGGAATTGGATTCAGCCAACCAGCAGGACTTGTGATGAATCTGAACCAGACCTGTGAGAATTCAAGTTTTTGCCTCTCAGAAGGGAGTGAAGTGTTTCACGATATTTCACTTTTAAAGTGAGGGTTTCTGCTGGTACCAAATCAAACCCAAACCAACTGACTGAGGTTCTTTTTTCCTCTGAAGTTTTATTCATGATCTTTATATTTCAGCCTAATACTGCTCTCTAAAGATCATTTTAGTGCCCAGTTGAGTGTAAATAATTTCCTTTGTGGTGCAGGAGTACAAAAATACTCTTCCCTAGTTCAGTCCTCATGGCTAGAGCTTGAAAGGGACCTTAATGAGACTAATATAATTTTTTTTCAGCTTTTTGAATATTTTCATTAATGACAAGGAAAAACGTGGACATTCACAAACCAGCAAGAGCATCCTGGGCTAAAAGAACAAAAAAAATAATTATTTTTTTCAACAGATTGGATGACACAGGTAACCTTTGCCATTCCTCTGTAGTTTACATGAGACAAGGGAAAATAACTATAAAATTATACAATGCCAGGTATGTAGAAATGATAATTTCCTTCTTCTCTGAAAGTTTACCTACCTTAAAGAAAACAAATAATATTTTTCTGTATGTCAACATTGTGTCAATCCCTATGTTCACATTTTTATACACTTGTGGAAGACCGTGGTGAAAATATCTAGTAAATGCTTGTAGAATAAAAAAACCAAAAATCTGACTTGTTTATTATTGATTGTGAAAATGGTCTTGATATCATAAAGCTCGTGAAATCAGGACAGTTGCTTACGAATTTTAGCAGATGGAATAGTGCAAACTCCAAGGAATAATGTAAATTCCTGTCCTCAAAGAGGACAAAGAATTTAAATTTGTCTATAGCCCATGGTCTATAACTCCTTTACCTCCACATGTATTTTTATCTTTGTGTAAATAACTTTGCATTGTACCCTGCTGTGTATATTTGGGCTTCTACCAGGTATATTTCAGATGACAACTCAGTACAAAATGACATTAATATTCAGGCACTATTCCTTCCATGGCAGGCAATTATGACAGAGAATTCTTATTTTTTTCCTCTTTTAACCTGGAGCTGACCTGCTGCTGGAATGCAGTTTCCTCTCTCATCATTGTTTCTCTGTAAAAACACTAATAGCACCATGTCATGCAACGCTGAGAAAAACCCCAAACAAGCAAAAACAAAAACCCCTCACAGACTTGAAATCCCATTGTTACTTGGGTAATAAAGAGAGGGATTTTCCCTTAATGGCTCAGGGGTGGACACAAACAGGACAAATAATGGGACAAAAAAAGCCAAGGAAAACTACCAGGGTCTTTGGGCGGAGTGACAGAGGCACAGGGAGGAGCACAGCCCTCCTGCCACCCTGCTGCTGGAATTTGTCCGCAAACACTCACTTTGGACAAAAAATGGAACAGAAAGTATTAGGAACTCTTAAAACTATTTCAGTCCACACTTGAAGTATTTTAAAAATTCCTGACAATGGTTGGAGTTGGCCAGGTAAGCTGAATTCCTGTTGTTTCACTGCCCTGGTGCTGACAAACAGGAGCCATCAGTGGGTGAGGTTCCAGCTGGGAATCCATGGGAGCAGAGCCAGCCAGGGGCACCGAGGGGACACCAGGCCACCATGAACCTGCAGGGATGGAAACCAGCTGAGCCCAGCAGCAGCTGCTCCCCTGGAGAACCCCGTGGAGTTAACCCTGAGGGGTTCCCTGGCACACCT
Source organism: Geospiza fortis (assembly GCF_000277835.1). Taxonomy (NCBI): domain Eukaryota; kingdom Metazoa; phylum Chordata; class Aves; order Passeriformes; family Thraupidae; genus Geospiza; species Geospiza fortis. The sequence continues at coordinate 3,686,891 of NW_005054349.1, read as the reverse complement.
GTCCTGGGGGATGCAGGATTTTGGTCCCTGGATGTTCTCTGTGAGGGAAACAAGGACTGCAGGATTTTGGTCCCTGGATGTTCTCTGGGAGGGGAACAAGGACTGCAGGATTTTGGTCCCTGGATGCTCTCTGGGAGGGGAACAAGGACTGTCCTTCAAAGGGAAGCACCAAAATGCACTGGCAATGACCCACTGAGCTCAGCTGCCGTTCCTGTAATTCCATTTCTGTAATTCCAGAAACTCACAGCTTTGTTAGCATGGCTAAAACGGAGTGGCTGGAGGCAGCAGAAATATGACTCCATTCAAACCTCAGACAGAAGAACTTACTTCTCTTTTCAGTGTTTCCTCACCACTGTTTGGGAATTTCCAATTCCTTGCAGGCTCAAAGAAATCTCAAAAGCAGCATAAAATTATTGAATTAGTTTTAGATATGCTAAGCCTTTTAGCTCACATTACATCAATGGCAAATGAGGTACATCAGAGTTCTAAAAGGCAGATTACTCATTCAGGATCAAAATACAACTTTGAAATATCTGGCATATGCACTTTTAAAATTCAAAATGTATTAGCAATTAATATTTGGGTTAAAAAGTATCATCAGAAGTGTTTTGGTGGGGATTTTCATGAGATAAAAAACTCCACATGACAGTTTAAGCTGAATACTTCTGGAAAAGATTATAGTAATCGCACATATATAATTTTCAGATTTTTTTTTGCAAATAAACTACCACAGAAGCCTCAAATAAATTCAATTCATACAATTCTTCCCATTGAGAGAGAGAGAGGAATGGACTTTGTGTACTTTATTCTTCTGTTCTATTTGTGTTATCTTATGTTTCAATTTAAAATAAAAGTTGTTTCAGATGACTCTCATGTAGTGAAACAAGACAAATTTTAGTGTTTCAGTTTTGCAGCTATGATTTAGCATTCAAAAAAGCACCTTTACAAACCAACTCATTCTGCTGCATTTTTAAACTTTTGTAAACAGATTGCAGAGAAGGAGCCAATGCAGATCTGGACATCTTGTATGTCATCAGGCACAGCTTTTGAGTTTTTTATTGCATAAGGGATGGATTTCTGACAACACATTTTAAAAATTGCTTCTTATCCAAAAAACGACAGGCAAGAAAATTACTCATGGAGAGGAATCTTTGTTCAGTGGGAGCAGAGCCCCCACGTTCTCTGCACTGGCCGAGGGAAGTGGCTGCGCGTGGAGCACCAGACAGATCCCAGGGAGCAAAATCTCCCCAAAACTCCTGCCACAGGGGCTTCCCACTGCAGTTTGTGCTTCCACTCCAGCCCCTGGCCTGGAGAAGGAGCAGAGACATCTGAGCTTTCCCTAACCAGAGTTCTGTTACTACCAAATCTGTCAGTGTAAGAATAAAGTCAGAATTTTAGACACCTTTCACTGGACAGTGCACTAAAACCCCACACATGGATTTTTTTTTCAATAGTTGTTATGAAAGCTGTGTGGATTATGATAGTTACAGAGGATTTTAGAAATTGTTAGTTTTTCAACTCCATTAATTAAAGAAAATAATAATAATTAATAAGAAGGAAAGTTTCTTTACAAATGTTGAGGCTCTCTAAGGAGCAGGAAATGTTTGGTAGAAGAAAGTGATCAATGTTCACCATGGCAAAGGATGAACAGAGTATTTCAAGGTTTAGTCCCAAGGCATATGAAATACATATGCCTTGGGACTAAACCTTGAAAATTTAAGTTTTTTTAAACAAGTTATATAACATTTTTTCAATGTAATATAACTTGTTTAAAAAACTTAAATTTTCTAGCCATTCTAATATTTTCATAAGAAAAAGAAAATTCCACTCATAGACTACACAGTTCTAAATCAATGCCATCAACTTGTATTAAACTTGTCAGGAGGCAGATCCAACGTAGCTGAACAGGTGTAATCAGGAAATAAATGTTATCATAGAATGATGGGGGGGAAAGGTGAAACTATACTGCTGACAAGTGTATGCTATTTCATAAAAAAATTCTGCTTTTATCTGTAATAATGGTCTGAGAAAGACAATGTAAAAATTTTTAGAAACATTTAAAAATTCTTACCTGATGAGAATTTGAAAAGACTAGAAAGTCTAATTGAAGCAGCCACGAATACAAGGATACACCATAAAAACTCACACTCACTACTGGCATGTGCAGAATGTCCAAAGTTCCTCCCTGTGTGTTCAGGAGCTCATCTGGAGAACATCCAAACATGAGGCGGTTCCTCTCCAAAGAGTTGATCTTGCCTGACATCCCTGTTCCCTCGTTCTGGATTTCCTGAACAGAGATCCTGTCCCATCTCTCTCCTGCATAGATCTATTACACAAACCCCTCAGCACTTCAGATTCTCTGCAAAACAGACAATTTTGGGGAACAGCACCCGATTTTATGTGTTCTGCTTTCCTGCAGGAATCCACAGTCCCTGTGAATGTGTCACTTTTCCCCAGCCTCCATCCACGGTCTCACACACCCAGCAACCCTCTCCTCTGGCAGCTTTCCTTCCTTCCCAGAACAGAAACCACTCATACATTTTACTCCTTTCCCCAAAATATTGCTCATGCTACTAATTACAGCCCCACCAGTACTTTTTTACTTTGCTAAACTTGCTGCTCTTCTTCATCAGAGAAAAGACTTTTGACTCCATCTTACCCAGTTCCCTTCCACCCTTCACATGGCCTTTAATCCATCTAACAAATTAATTCATATCTGATGGTCACAGGCCTTTTTCTGGCCAAACCAGAGTTGTTTTTTTCTGTTTGGATCTTCTGTAAATTCTGTTTCTCTTTCCTGTTGTCTCTTCCTTTCAGATCATCCTGCACAACTCTCAGAAATTTTTTCTTTGCATTACATGACATTATTTCAACTATAGATACTGAGTCAAAAATCTTCTCTTTAAAAAAAAACCATAATATTTGCAATATTTGAAATATAAATAGCAACCAGTTAAATAGCAACCATCTAAATAGAACTTGAGCCATACAGTGAATAAAAAAGCCTGGTTTGAATTCCTGCACAGTATCTGTTACATCTCTACCAAACAAAAGAATGAGTTGAGCACAAAATGAACCTCTTGTTTTCCAACAAATGCTACTTAGCTTTAGCTCATAACATTAGCTGAGAAGATTAGGCCTATGAAAACTCAATTTTCCCAGTCCAATGGGAATAGTGGAAAATAATACACAACAAAATAATAAAACCAGCCTTGTTTTACTCAAAAAAACCTAACACTGTGTCAACGTCCCCTTCAAGTGATTGATGAAGTAATATGGAGCTACACCAAAACAGGGGTTGGCTATCATTTAGAAAAACAAACACGTTGGAGTCAACCAAGGAAACAACTGTACAGATAAAAACCCCAAACCACTGACAAGGCAAAGAACACAATTCAGTGCAGAAAATGCAGAAGTGCAGAGATAGGAGTGGGGTTCCATTTGCTGCCTGGCTGACCAGGGACAAAGGGCTGACAGGTAATGCACTGGAAAAACGCTGAAATTCCAGGCCAAATTCCAGGCCAAAGTCCAGGCCAAAATTCCATCTCAGGTTAAGGCTTTTGCACAGTGAAGAGAAATGGGGTGGGAGAAGAGCCCTGGCTGCAGGAGTTGTGGGGAAATGTGTGGTGTCCCAGAAAACACAACCTCAGCTTCTGAGGGATCTTGGAAGTGTCACCAGGGCTGAAGGTGGGAGCTCCAGCAGGATTCCTCAGCAGGAGGAATTTTCAGTGAAGTAGCCCTAAGGAGAAGTGTGGACCCCAAAAAGCTTTCAATACTTTTAAAGAAACTAAAAATAGCTCCTGAAGTTTGTAATACAGACCTGATCTCTTACAAAAAGTTTTACTGAATTTTCAGCTGCATTTGTACGAATCTGCCTTCTAACTTCTGTAGCTTGTTTATTAAATGGATAGCTTTGGTTCAGCACTCCAAAAGTTATGGAAATGGGTGCCTGAATTCCTAAAAGCTGCTGTCAGACGCACCTGCATTTGTCACAGCCTGACAAGCACGAGCACACCTGGACAATGGTCATGGCTAGAGATGGCAATGGCTGATTTGGTGATCCAGAGGAGTGGGGACTCCTCTGTTCTTGGAAAGCATCCACAGCATTTCATATAGTTTTCCCTAATTTTGTATGCTGCCATATGGATATTTCACTTCTGCCAGGTCACAAGAGTGTTTGGGCTCTTTCCTGATTAACTTCATGGTTTACATTTGCTCAAGTTCCAAAATGAGTGTTTAGTGCTGTGGGACCATGAATCTCCCCAGAGTACTGCAATCTCCTTGAAAGGTTTTGTTACTGGAGAGAAGAAATTGAACCCAGAAGGAATAAGGTCTGTAAAGAACACAACAGAACCATAAACTCAGAGAAGCACCTGGAAGAGAAAGGGAATAGCCTGCTAACTGTATTTTAGGAGAAGTTATAGAAGTTATGAAGCCAGGCAGATGAAATCAGAAGGAGGGACTATTTTGAACAAAGGCAGAGGGGATAGCAGCTGTGAGGGGCTGACAGGGAGAAGGATCTTGTGCTGAGGCCCCAGGTTGTCAGACTCCCAAGTTAGCTTAAAGGTCACCTCTGAAAGATAGCATTTCAAAGGGCAAATATTACAAGGTTGCCCTCTCTGCTCCTACAGCTGAATTAGGCCTCCAAGAGATGGACTTTGAAGGATGGCACTCCAGGGCTCTGCCTCTTCTCTCCCATCATTTGTCTCTGTTATAAGACAACACTTTATATATTTACTTCAAGATCAGCAATGCAAAGAGCAAGATTACATACAAGGATAAAGAACACGTGCATTTATCATGATAAATATCTACTACAGAATACCAGAGCAAGAAAATTAGGTTGGGTGAGGCTTTTTGGGGTTTTTGTGAGACACTGGTAGAATCACTAAAAAAGATTTTGCCAAGACAGGAAGATTTTATTGTTTGTAAAGGAAATAAAACACAAATTGGCCTGCAAATTCTTATAAAGCATCAATGACAGCTTTTGCAACTGAAGGAGGTACTACAAAAAAAAAAGGTTTTTATATTTATAGGAAGAAGCTTGTTGAGAATTTAGATATAAAGCAAGGGGAACGGGATGAGAAAGTTCAGAACCTTAAAAAAAGAAACGCAGCAAAGTAAAATCTGTTGATTTTAAGCAGGTAGATCAAACGATGAGCACTCCAAATGTGAAATACTTGCTGATGTCACAGAGAGAAGCACAGGGAAAGCAGGTCATGCAATAACATGGGATTACTCTCAGAAGGACGCAGGGACGAGTACCAAGAAACACTGAAGTTATTAGAGCAAAAGAAGAAGCTGGGCTGTGAGCAGGCCAGCAGTGGGAACACTGGCTCAGCACTTCCATATTCAATGGCATCACCAACAAATGACAATTATGGGCTGAAACCTTCAGCCTTGTGCACCCACCCTCCCTCCATGGCCAGGCAGGGATGGGGCTGCCACAAATATAAACAAGAAAGAGGTAAAATCTCAGCCTAGAATGGAGAAATAAGAGGAGGTCAGGAAGCACTGAGTAAAATGGAGCCTTTCAAATTAGCAGGAGCTGATCATCTGCCAGCTGGAAAACTGTTCACAGGGTCTCAGGGCAAGTATTGGTGACTTAGAGGACAGAAAAAGGACAAAGTGCTGCAAAACTGACAATATCAATCACATATATTGACTAGAAATGAACAGAAAAAGGGAATTGGAGCTGGGAAGTGGCATCTGTGGTCCATAATTAAAGACATAGCTTGTAAATACTGGAAATAAGGAAAAAAGAGACAACAAACTTTGCAAAAGACAGTGCGAGGAAAATTCACCTTGTTCCATTTTGCTTAGCATTTCTTTGCTATGACTTAAAAATGAAGAAATAAAGTAAATCTAGGAAAAGGCTCTGATTTGAGAGACTTGCAAACAGATTCTGGGTTTCTAAAGAAGAATCTTTGAAAAATGAAACGTTACCTTAGGAAAATGGAAGTGTTTTAGCTGAGCACCAGAGACAAAAATTTACAGCATGTGCCAGGGACCTCAGAGGGAGCCAATCCATGTGGGAAAAAACTTGCACTGTGTCATGAGACAAAACTCCTCAATTAAGATTAATGTTATTCTAAAAGAATTCTCTAATTCTTCAGTGTAAATTTAAGTACATTTTTGCATTGCAAAGTGACAAAATCAAAATAGCATATAGCTATCAGAAAATTGGACTCTTAGCCCAGAAGATCTTTCTAATTGTAAGGTTTCTATTTGACAGAGATATAATTCCAAAAATATTTCTAATTTAATATTACAACTACTGTAAAAGAAAGCTAGGAAAAGATGCTGGTCCAGCACAGTGTTTTAAATAAGCAAATCTGTATTTAGAGAAGAAAGAATTTGGTCAGTGATCAGATCAAGAGATATCCTCATCTAAGGCAAAACCCTTCCCTACTCCAAATCTCCTGACTGCTATTTCTTCTTTTCACACCTATTTCCGTTCAGCACCTTGGAAAATTCTTCTAAGTCTAAGAAAAATTTATTGTGCTTAAGCAACTCCTGCCTTGCACTAACCTTCTGACTTCATATTTGCCATCTTTCTACACTATCCAGAGTGTGCTTAGTCTGCAAAAGTAGCATGGAAAATTTTTAATTCTCTTGAAATACCTGGCACTGAGCAACGTCAGGTGAAAGAAATTTAATTTTGTGGAATATCATTTGGCTTTGATACAATTTACCCTACTTTGTACACTAACTCCAAATTGAAAATCAGTTTTTTGTCCAAGACCCCTTCTTCAAAAAAAAAAATTAAGCTGTGGACAAGAAACCCTCTTTCTGTGTTTTCTCACAGGTGTAGTCATTGACCCCTGAATATTTGTCCCTTCATTTTAGGATATAAACAGCTTTGTTATTGACCCTCAGAGTTTCTGACCTTGCTACTTTTGTAAAATAATAGTGTGAGAGTGGACTTTTCTTCCAAATGAAATGTTTACTCTATAAAGCTGTAACTGCTATATTGCATTGTATTTTTATGTTTATTGTTATGAAATGATGTTATTTGTAAGTATAATTCTGTAATAAAAACAAAACAAAGATTGATGCTGAAAGACAATGAAATTTCAGAACATGCTATAAAACTAATCTAATACTGGAAAATCATAAAAAAGTGCGATTACTCTATTTACAGGTGAAAAGGAAAAACAATTACATACATAAAAATAAAAGCTTTACTTTTATAGTCAGAAGCTTATGAACATTGAAATGAAAGTGAAATCCTCTTACAAACAAAAGGGTTAATCTTTACTGTGCATCAGGTTTGACTATAAGAGGAACATTATTTTAATGCTGTAAAACCTGTTTTTTACTCAAAAGTACCTTTGCATAATGAATGTCGTGGCTGGTGCAGAATTTGCCTGAGTCTTTCTACATAAATCAAACTGCAGCCAACCTCCTTTTGTTTTGCAGAGCTGATGTTCAGTCACAATGTTCTCTTTGGTGCAAAACTGCAACCTTCAGAAATATCAAAGGATGGGGCAAAAAGATAATTTGGGATGGGGCCAGTTGGAGCCACAGAATTACATGTGATGGGTGGAAGGGACAAGGAGAATTTATTCCTGGTTTATCCTGGAAAACCTCTAACACACCTGGGAATCTCCTGGGAACAGGTAAATCTGTAAAAAAACACAATCCATATGAAACATTAATGTTTGCTGTTCTAGCAATATTTTCAGTTTTGAGTGGAATGGGTTGAAATTTCCTCCTTGTCAGAGGAGCTACTTTGAGAGAGTTTCAGAGTGATTTGTTGCAGTTTAGAAGACAACAGTGAAACCAACCTGTGGTTTTGCACCACAGTCCTCCAAGGATGAAGAAAATGTCTCCATGTGACACAATATTTGTGATACAATACTCATAATCCAGGGAAGAGATAAATTTGAAAGCAAAGTGGCATGTTGGTACAAAGGTGACTTCCAAGTCTCAACCCTTCTCAATGGAGTGTTCTTGTATGGAATAAAGGAAAGCTACAAAAAGAATTTCCTTTAAATTTACCCTCAGCCTGTCTATACCAGAACTAAAAATCCCAACAACTTCTGTGCAGAATTTCCTGAGTTTTTTGTACCAACATCTGAAATATCCATCAAGCACTGACTTCTACAACAGCAAAAGTGCTGCTGGTATAGCCAAAGAATTTATTTGTAAGGGAAGATCACATCCACCAAAATCAGACACTACATCCTCTAGGAATTTAATGTGCAAAAAGAGAAGAAGGAACCATATTAATCCAAAGCAAAATGGAAAAAGCCCGTGGAAAGAGCTACTTCCTGAGCTATAGTAATTAAAAGCCTTGACATATCTATGAAAGAAGGGCTTGGATAATCTTTATTATACTGTAAGCAAGGCAAATGGCAGATTGATATCCCTTGGCACAGGAATACGCTACTAAATATTTGAAGACAAGCTGTGACTTCAAATATCACATCCAACTGCAACTTTAATTTTTTTTTTTGCAGAAAAAGCAACTCATGCTGAGGAAGATATGGCTTATTTGAAACTTATTTACTGTCATAACAGATGGTGAAGACTAGAGAGAATATAAATGAAAAATATGGGGGCCCAATAAATGTCAAGGCTCCCAACTTGGTTTGTAAAATTAAAAGAAAAAAAAAAGAAATCAGCTATATCTATGCAAGATACAAAAACTTAACAGAATAGATTAGCTTTTTAACATCTTGGAAATAACCATTTTTCTGCCCACACAACGTGAGATCAAAAATTGCATTGATTTTACAGTCACTGCCATCTCGAAAAAGTTATACAGCATGATCTACGCAGAGTTACCATTATTCAAAGCTCCTCTTCAGGTTCTACCCCCAAAGTTCTGGTGGATTATGACAATTTTATCAGTTACATCCACAATGGTCAGGATAGTTTCCCATGAAACCATGGAGGGGTAGGAACTTTGTTGGCTGTGATTGTAGCCCTACAACCACAGCCTGAGGAATGAGGTCAGAGCTTGAGCCAGAGCCACAGATCCGGGCCCTTCTGTTGATGGGGAATTTTTCAAGTCTGGGGTTCTCATTTCTAAACAAAATTTAAAAACAGCAAAATCTGCAGGACAAGATTATTCTTTATGCTCAGTCCTCTTTCATCCTCGCCTCAACCTCTCTTAGCTTCAGAGAGAACTGAGCACTCAGGAGCAGGAAAAGCATCTGGCATCCCACAAAATGTACTTTGGAATCTCTTCAGAGAAGACAATCCCGGCATGATGAATCCATCCCTGCTTTCTAAAGTGTGCAGGTGAACAAGGAAACACAAAGGAAGGAGCAACATCCCTTCACTTGTGGAGGAAAACTGTATTTGGGCTGCTCCTGGAGCCATCATTGCCTTGGCAATGCCTCTGCTATCAAAAGCAAACAAAGTTTAGGCAGAGCTGAACCAAAATGACATTAATGAAAACCTGAAATAAATTCTTAATGTGAAGTTACATAATGAAGATCAGCCTGTCTTCACCTTACTGGAAAAAGCTTCCACGGCGACACTGTGCCATGAATTGACACTGCAGTTCACAGCAGAGCACAAAGCCAACAGCAAAAAATAGATTTTAGTCTATATTTAGCTCCTCTCGTGCTGTCTTATGCCACCTAGGTGACTGGAAAACACACCACTAATGCAATATTTCATTCACTAAAATACTGCACAGCTTTTAAATTTTACTTTCAATCTAGCAATAAATTTCAGAACGTGGTAAGAAACGTAATATTAACTATCCCATAAAGGCACAAAGGGAAATAAGGTAGTGAGTATATTTTTTATACAGTTTTTCTTAATGAAAAACAAGGAAACACACAAAGTCCTGGAGATTTTCATGCTGCTACCTTTTATGTTTTTTGTGCATTGTATTTGAATGCTCTCCTCTTGATTATGTTCTCTGAAACACTTGTTTGAAGTAAGATACTTTATTTTAATAAGTGGAACAAAGCTTTGAATAGCTTGGTTCAAAAAACAGTTTTAAATGAAAGGAGCTGTTGCTAAGCACAGGGATCTTTGCCAAATACTTTTTAAATGGTTTATTGTGCCCTAGCAATCCTGAGATTAAAAACATCTCTTGAATTACAATGACACATCAAAAAATAAAATTAATGTGGGGGTTTTCATTACAAGAACTGAGCCTCTGTGTGTTATTCTTTCCATTAGATAAGAAAGAAACATACTGTGGTACATTGTTTTTGCTGTCAGAGCGAGCTTTTAGGCAAATATACACTATCACACTACATCCCTCATGGATTCAATCATGCACTCTACAAGTTCTTCTATTAATTTAACTTAATGCTCAGGATTTAAGGGATAGACTGTATATTTTCACATATTTTTCTGCTCTGGGGAGGAGTTATTTTTAGACTCCATAAGTCTTCATCAGAATCAGATCACATTGACTCATCCCGCTACAATATGAGCAATGGTATTGCCTCACTCTGCAATAAACATTTAATTTTCCACTGTTCTTGTGACGTTACAAAACAAGTGTTTGACCAAGATCTGGTGCTGCAGCACTGCAGAGCACGTAGAGCTCATTGCCAGTGAGAAACCTGAGCAGAGAGTGCAGGATGTTTTAGAGAAAAACACAATCAATAGCACTTCCCAGCTAATACAGATGTCTGAAACAGTGCTCTGAGCCCTGCTGGCCTCAGAGTACACAAATTGTGATTTAGAACAGGGAAAAAAGGAAGTAGAAAACCCAACAGAGAGAACAGCTGCTAATTGATTTTAAACCAAACTCAGTTTCCACACCTTGAAATCTTATTTCACTTTGTGTCTGGGGGCTGTGAATAGCAAAAAGCCAAAGTTGCAGATATCTCACACTGGATTTGAAAGCAGGCCGTGCAGATTGTTGGGATTTTCCTGTAAATCACCAACTCCTCTGTTTTACCCAACATCTCCTAAGCTGCCACTGACAGCACAAGCCCCTTGCCAGAAAACACGAGCACCCTGGTACTGCACAGCTTTATTCCACAGGTTTTATGTCTCAGAATCCACTCTCCTGCTTTATTTCCCAAGGAAAAATTAAAATATTCATCTGCAAGTTATAGATTACAGCAAATTAAACCAAAATTTGCTGTACACATAAAACTGAGCCAAATCTGACCTAGGAAAATTGGCAAGCACAAGAATGATTGGAACAAGTGGGTCGGACTATATTGGTGCTGTTACTCACATATGTAACACCTCAAATGGCTCAAAAAACAAAGGCAAACATAGAAAACTTAAAGAATTTGCAGTGAAATCCTGCCACTTCCATACACTTTTTTGGACAGTCCGTTATGAAGATACATATTCAGTTTTTTTAAAGCTCAGAGCATTTCTCTCACAAAGAATTTTAGTGCCTGTCCCACACAGTCACACTCTTAAGAGAATCTGCACCTCCAGGTACAGAGATTTTTTATTTCCCATCTTAAATGGGAAATAAAAATAATAAAAATATGATAATAATAATAAAAATAAAAATAAAATAAATAAAAATTAAGAGGAACATGTCAAGAAGAAAACCAAGGTCACCTTCTCAAGCTGGCCATGGATTCCTTGTTCTCCAAGCTGGCACAAGTGCTTGGAATTTCAGTGAGGACCTAGACTGGCCAGAAATGTGCAGAAGGTTGTTTCCTACTCCTAAAGGCACAAGAGTGAACTTGGAGCAAATGTCTTCGAAAAGGCAGATATTAAAGATGCTGGATGTTGGTCAAGTCAGGAAAGACCTGTACAAAATTGTATTTTTAAGACACAACGAGTTTCAACCAGAGACACTCCATGGCTTTAATGTTCCTCCTCCAGGAGATCCCTAATGAACCCACACATAATCAGGCTCATCAGCGCTCTCTGCCTGCAGTCACACAGGACCAGGAGCTGTGTTTTAGGATGCTTCACTCCTCAAGCCCACTCATCTCATGGGGAGCTCAAAGGCAGCGAATGCCACTAGGAAAAACATTCCATAACAGCCCCATTTGATTCCCTGCTCCGATAGGAAATAAGAAATAAAACACTTTAAAAATGAAACAGATCCCTTCAACCTTTGCTGAAAGAAGACCATCACAGTTTATAGTGCTCAAAAGGTGAAGCAGAAATATAAAAAAAAGATGAAAACAATTACAAACCTTTGGAAAAAATACACTTTTCTGGTTTTCTTTGATAATTCCACATAACTCAAAGGGAATACACAGCCTCACATAAAATATCCATCCACCAGAAAAGGCATTTATTGGCCTCAGAAGCCAGATATCACCCAAAACAAAACACACCATTATTTGGACAAAGATGAAATGACTCGTCCTGCCATTGGAACTCTCAGGGAGAGGCACTTCATCACCAGGCAATATTCAATAGCACTGGGCAGGGAAATTGGGCAGCTCTGAGCGCTGGCTCTGGAGCTCTCAGCTCATGGCAACTGAATCTGCTCACATCCAGTGCTGAGGATTCTTGTTTATTCACTACGAGAGACATGCAGCATAAAGCAACTCTGAGCTAATCATTTTCTCATTTCCTAAAACATTAATTATGCTAATAATTAAGGCACTGAGTTTTCATACTGATTGAAGAAGGAATTAGCACAACTGAATAAGCAGTAATTCTCATGGTCAAATTTCCAATAGCCTCCAAAGCACGAGATTAATTTTTGTGTTTGAATGTCTTTAGGACAAGGATCAGGCTGCAATCTTTGCAGGCATTGATATACAACTAGGGCTTGTGAATAAAAAAAAATACCTGTGCAGACTCAAGTGTTCTGAACAAACTGTGCAAATTTTAGATGCTTCAGAAAAAATATTAAAGGCAGAGTAAGTGAGAGAAAGCAACTCTCTGGTGGTAAAAGCTTAATAATAGCAGATCATCCACTGCCCATGAGCTACCCTAGACAAATACCTCCTTCTAAACTAAAAGTGAAGCTTTAGGGGAAAAACATTAAAAAATGGAAAACCATGCAATAACTACTGGGATGACTCAATTTTCAGGAAGAGGTTTCAGTAGGAATTATCCCAATTTCTGGCAGTGTTTAGGTTTATTTTATCTCCTTAAGTAGCCTGATAGTTTCTTATTAGGGTACTTGGCTTAGAGCTTATTTTTTAAATTAAATTTCAGTTATAATAAACTCTTGCATAGCTTAAGCCAAAATATTGCAGTGGTAGCTTGTAGAACATGTTATTTCAATAAAGAAATGTTGTAAGCTCGAAGTTTAATGATTCTCTAATGATGGCTCTGTTGTTTAATTGGAACAATTGCTGCAGAGACATTTGTGCTCTTTGGCAATTGCCATTTCTGCTAATGTTCAAGTAAAAGTAAACATGCTTTGGGTTCTGGAACCTCCTTAATCCCTTTGCTAAACAGAACAGGAGAATTTTGAAATTAGTAAAAAATGGGATTAATTTTCAGTTTTTAGTCAATGAGCTGAAATCTCCACTAAAATTATCCACATTCCAGTATTTTCCACCAGGCATTCCCTTTAGAGCCATTCCTTCCTTCTGACCACTTCTGTAACATGATCTTATTTCCATGGTCCCATGGTTTGTGTGAGACAACAGGTGAGAACCACGCAGGATCTTCATTCTACTAATAAGCTTGAAAATTGAAAATACTGCATTTTAGGAAAACATTTCAATCTAATTTTCACATAAGCTTTTAAATATATGGAGTTTAAACCAACTGTCTTCCTCACTGAAAAAGTGAAATAAACCAAATCACTCACATTCAAAATCAGTAAATTATTTCAAATATTTCCCTTAACACACACTTCCCAGTGAAGCAACATCCTCCTGCAGTCTTTCCATACATTATTTCTCTTCTGCTGAGTCTTTCCATACAATTCATATCCACTCAACTAAAATGATAGCTCCTTATCTGTCTGAATCTTGGATAAATCTTTCTGAATTTTGCCCTTGTTTTTCATGGCCTGCCACTGCCTCCCAACACAGGAACCTAGGTGTGTGCTATGCCTTGGCTGCATGGTCTTTTCTTTTTTCCAGACCATTGGCTTATAAAATGAACAAAATTGGTCCTAATACTGATCTCCTGTGGCACTCCACTAATCACTTCCCTCTTTCCCAAAAACCTCCCTTTGATGTCTCAGTAGATAATTTATCTATTCACATACCTCAGCTACTATAAAGCATCAAAATTACAGACCTTGCAGATTATTCTTTTGTGTTTTGCTCTATCAACAGATTTCCTAAATGCTAGGAAAATGATTTCTATGGACCCAATTTACCTTGTTACTGCATAGCAATGATTTGTTAAACATAATCAAATTTTTGTGGCTGCCTTTAACTGTAATATTCCAGGTGCCTCCACTGGGGCCTGGTATAAAAAATAAATGGAGTAGGAAAAAAAATTTAAAACTCCAAGATCCTTCTGTGCACTCATTTACCAACAGAGCTCAGGTAGAAAACCTTGTAACAAAGACTGCTGAGTTTATCAATAGATATATTCTCTATACTGGTATTATTCTCCATGAATAGATCATATTTTGTTTTAAAACAATCTGTTAATGAAGGGAGATGTGCTGATTCTCATGAGGTCAAAGCAGATGATGCAGGATAACTCAGGAAAGTGCAATTTCACTTCTACTTCGTGTGTTCAGTTGGTGGGCAGTGACATTTCACCCCATGGAGCAGCAAAAAGTGTGGCACAGACAGAACCAGAGATTTCAGACTTTGGAGTGAAGAACATTGATGGAAAAGTGCGCTCTGAGCTGCTGACATCCTTTAGCTATAAAGCAAAAATAAAAGCAAAATAATGTTTGGAAAAGAATAAAAGCTCTGGTTTATATTTACTCCGTGCTCACAAAATTCATTCTTCCTTTCCTTGGCTAGTCAGAGACATAAAAATTCTATTACAAAAAAAGGAGTTTGTTCCAGACCCCATCAAATGTCAGAGACATCCTGATAGCCAAGTGCCAGCACAAGATATAGATTAATAATATTGGCAGCAACCTCCTTTCCCAAGACTTCTGTAAGGAAAAGGGATGGCAGGGTAGCCATGCAGACACTTCTTGGCTCCTACTTTCCCACTGGTGTTTTTTCCAGTGTAAGCTTTGTCCTGAATCCCTTGAATTATTGTCAGAATTCCCATGGATTATAATGATGTGGTATCACCACTTCACCCTTTCACCCCCCAGCAAAAATATATAAATAAATAAGGAAAAGGCAATGTCACAGTGCAGAAATGTTGTTCTGCATTCCAAACCAGTCCCACACGTTCCTGCAAGCACAGTGACTGCATGGATGTTCCTCTCATGCATAAAAAAGATCCTTAACAGGCTGTCTTTACTCACAGAGCCCTTCAACAGGTATTCCCACTTATGTCTGGAAGTGCTATGTATTGTAAACGTGCACACCATCTTATTTTATATTGAAACAGAAACAGATTGTTTCATATAGTTGGAATAACTGATAACAGAAGGCAGAGCCATGCTAATTTATGTTGATCAAGATCTGTGCACATTTTCAAATCTTTGAAGGGAGGCAACTCGAACTGAAGCTGTTATGTCTAAAACCATCACATGGAGCCCAACTGAAGAGAGCTGGAAAAAACAGTTGTGCAGGAAAAAAAGATACTTTAAAAAACAGTTAAATTCTTGTCCACTTTGAAATTGAAGCAAGATTTCTGTGCTGAGATTGAGAAGAAGCCCTGCATTCCCAGCAAGAACAAGTATCAATGGACAAGATGCAATGAAAGAAGTGATGTCAGCTAAGCCAGAAGCTCTTAAGCCAACTATGAATTTAGGAGAGAAAAGCACAAATATTTTTATGACATGACTGATGTTGGAAATCTGACTTCTTTTAAAGCATTGGCAAGGATTTCCCCCCACAGTTTGTACCCTCAACATTATTAATCAACCAACCAGTGCTGTCCCAAGGTGGCACTGGGATTGTACCACCAGGGTGGGTATGAGAGATTTCCTGCACTGGCCTGGCATTGCCAGAGGTAATTTCTCCATGAGAAACAAGACAACAAATCAATGAAAAAAAAGTATGGCAGAAAAAAGGAAAATACCAGAGTTATTGGGTGATCTTCCAAGGTGTACCCAAGAGAGAAAGAGAATTACAAAGTCTCCTGAAAAGGGCTGGGGAAAGTGCTGGCAAGAGCTGGGGCTGCTGTGGTGTCAGGGCAGCCTCTGCCCCATTGCTGACCTCCTGGGGAATTTCCAGGGGTCAATCCTGGCAAACAGCAAAGAGGCAGCTGGAACAGGCTCTGAAACCCAGCCCTGCGCCAGGCTGGAACAATCAGCACAAGTGATAACAGCCAAGCCCATCCTTATCTCCTCAAGAGTCAATTCCCACAGGGATGGGAGGGCAATGGAAATTGGGCAGCAGCTGCTTCTTGCTGTGGATGTGGACACCCTGAGCCCGGCTGGGGAGACAGGCTGCCATTCTCTAGAGCAAAATCACATTTTTAGGTGGCTGAAGCAAGCATGCAGACAGAGATCTGTACAAAACAAACATGGCAGCTTAGGCTTGGCTGGGATGGAGATTTCCTCATCACCATCCACCACCTGTTTCGCTGCCACCACACGCTGGCACTGTCACAGTTTTATTTTCTGATATCAAACATACTTTTAGAGTACCAGAGATGGCATGTATTTTGGAAGTGCAGGGCCAAAGAACCCCTATTCATACAAAATTAATGACTAAAAATGCCTAAGCATTATTTCTCACCAAGAAAAAAAGATAGTTACAAGAACCTGGATTTCCAAGTCAATTATCAGGCCAAGAAAAAACCTAAAATCTTAACTATAATAAGTGTAGTAAAATAAAAGAAGGAGTTTTTAAGTGCTTTCTGTTTTTAAAAATATCAGAAAAAATACAGTATGGACTGTCTAAAAACCCTTTTGAAAAGAATGCATTTATTTATGGAGAAAACAAAATTTCAATTTCCTTGCCATGGCTGATAGACCCCTTGCCCTAGCCATGCCCTACCACAGAGAAAAAGGGATTTTATTACAGAGGCATTAAATTCAGGTTGAACTCCTTATGCAGATGAATGTAGAGATACAGAATATGATAATATTGAAAAATCAAATTTACACAGGGATTTAAAAAAATGTATTAATATTACTTTGGCTTTCAGGAGTGGATGGAGTAGTGTTGGGGAAGAACTCTGGGAATGGCTGTGCTGGCCCAGAATGAACCAACTTTTCCCTCCTTTGTACCACCCTGCTCTTTCATGTCCTCTGCCAGTAAAGCCAGGGCTGATTTGTAAAAAATAACTCAGAATAGAAAAATAAAAGTGGACATTTTCTATGCTGCACATCACTTGAGAAATCCCTGACAGACTCAGGATTTGCAGGAGACTGAATTGTTAACTTCTAGAATTACAAATCAAGCATCATCCCATATGGCACTACTTTTCAAATGACTTTCCTGTAAATCACAAAATCAGAAGTCTGACTCATCAGCAGTGCCACTGACATGAATTTGGGATCCTCACAGAACCAAAGAATTTACAATATCCCAGTTCGTGCCCAGGGTGAACTGGGAGTAACTCTGGGACTAACCCAGTTCTCCTTCTGAGTCCCCATTTTTCTTTTAAATTATTTTTTTCCCTTCTCAGGGGTTTACTTTTATCTTGTAGCTTTTCTGGAGCTCCTTGGCTCCCCTCCAGGTGAATACAATACCCAGAAAACATTCATTTTTCTGTAAGTTTTATGCAGACCAACGAGGACATGACCAGCATCAGCTCTACCAGAGCCACGCTGCTGTTTTGGTCCTAATTTCTATTATTCCTATTTATCTATTATCAATTGTTAAACAAGATTTCCTTATTTAAATGAAACATCTTCCTTCCATCTCCCTTGTCACAGGACCCAGAGTCAGGCAGAATCTGGAAGTAAATCTGCTTTTTGTGACACATCAGTGAATAAAACAGGCAATGTCTGTAACAAGGGAGCTTTGTTTTATGTCAGCAGAATTTCCTCTCTTCCTCACATTTGTTTTTTTTCTGGAGCATCCAAACAATACCTTTTTCTTACATAGTTATTGTACTCCATCCACAATCCTGAATATCCATCCTCTCCATGTTTGGAGTAGACCTGTACAAGCTTTATCCTATGGACTTCTAGTACATGAACTGAAATATAAAAATCAACTCTGCAGCATCACCACCAAATCCCATTTCAAGCAGAATGACCAACTGAGTCAGTCACAGGAATCAGGACAAATAGAGAGAACTTCCTTGAGCTTCTCAGGGTTTTCCAACACATTAATTTGATATATTGTTACTGACAAATATTACACCTGTGTAATATTACACTTCAGCTTTCAAAACTACAAAGACTCTAGAAGAATGACAGGATAAAATATGATTTTTCCAGTAACTCCAACTGTGAATTAGTTAAAATTTTCAGTAGAGAAGGAAATAAGCTTTGATCCACACTGCAGCATCCCCATAGCTCACTCCTGAGATTATTTCATTGCCATCTGAAGCACGTATGGAGACACAGGGCCTGCTCTAATTACAATATTGTAGTTTTGACTGACAGACAATATGTCTACAATCAACTCATTTGAAAGCCATGTGTTGCGACAGTTCCTTGTCCGACTCCACAGTGCGGAACCAAGACAAATCAGTCCTTGTTACTCTGCACTAATCCCACAGCTAAAAAAAAATAAAAATCTCAGGAAACACATGTACACACAAAGAACAGTGGGGCCAAGAGGTACCCCAGTTTCTTTTTTATCTTTTCCTAATTGTTAACATCTGCTGACTCCTCAAACACGGCCAGAGCTTTTGAAAACAACACTTCAAGACATGTAAACTCCAAAACAGCTCGTTCCAAACTTCCTAAGCGCTCTAAACAAAGTAAGTTTGAATATGAACATTTAAAATCACCATTTCTGAAATCACAAGAAACCCCAGATTATCACACTTATTCCTTACACCAGTATATCCCTGATACTGAAACAATGTTTTTATTCTGACCTCACACCGGCCTGGATAAGTATAATTATTATGCAGCAGAATATGACAGAGATATCTGTCATTAGTAGAATTTCTGGAATTTTGAACATACATTTCAATAGCCTAAGTGGACCTAGCTTGGCAATTTAGCTGACCCTGGAAAAGAGTGCCTTATGTTCATCTTGTGCAATCTGTCCAGTAACAGATGTACACCATTAGGATGTAAAGTGAGGTGGAGGAGGATGGGAACAGCAGGAGAAGAGTCAGGCCATTAGCAGAGGAGCCATGAGCTTCCCTAGGCCAAACCAAGGGAGGCAGCAACCTACAAATCACTCCAAACAGGTTTTCCCAGTAAACCTGTGATAAACACATTGCTATTTCTGAAGCGTTGCACTTACTTTATGGTAAACGATATGTAAACATATTAAAAAATGAATTTAAAAAAAAAGTGAGTTTCTGCAGTGTTTGTGGTGAGAGCAGGAGGTGGGAGCAGGCTGCAGGGAGGTCCAGTTGTGACAGAGGGACAGCAGAGGATGCAGCCAGTCCCAAATCACACACTGGGGTCAGATGGAGCAGCTTTGCTGTCCCCTCCAGCTCACAGAAAACAGCAAAGCCCAGGGGTGGTGAAGTTCTCCAGGTGAGGAGCTGGTGCTGATGAGCTGCCCCAGCAGCAGGCACAGCCTGGCACGGCACTAACTCATCTGATCAGCACCATCAATGCTCTGCGAGGCTTTAATGGCTTCAATGTCCTTCCTACCAGCTTCTGTGAAATTTTCTCACCTTTGTTTATGCGGTTACTACCGCAAATGTGTAAAACCAGACAGGACTTGCAATTAATTGGTTTTTAAAGCGTTCAAAGTGCCACTTTCCAGCATTATCGCAACATAAAAATATTCATCATATCTGCCCACACCAAATGTTGATATAAATTATTAATTTAAGGCAAATGTGACAATTAAGCAGATTTATTAGCCTTAATACATCATGCAATTACTAAATGACTTCTTTTTAAAGCTCGTCTTCTCTCTTTCTCTGCAAGCAAAACTGCTTTTGTTTTAGGTACCATATTTTATTTATTGATACACATCATCTTGAGAATGAGCTATCCAAGTTAAATTTTGTAGTGACAGCGTTCAATTAACACACAAACAAAGTACAGATACTTATTAGCATCACAATAGCAGTCTCCAGGGAGGAAAAAAGTGTCTTTCAGGCAGAGTTTTCAAGTAAATAATTAACAGACAAAACAATCCCTGAAACTGTGTCTAAAGCACCCTTCTATTTGCAGTTTTAGTACAGGGCCCTCTAATTGACCAGGGTTGGATTGTTCATCCCTAAAATAGCCCCTTTTGCCACGAGGCTGAAACCACAGATGGGAGAATAATGGCCACATTTGTGTTTGCCTTGTCCATGGCACAATGGCTATTTTGTCAATAACAGAACATCAGGATTATGATTTTTATGTTTTCAGAGGTATGAGAGTCCCTAGCTATCAGTATATTGGAAATATAGCTAAAAATTTTTAAAATCCACTTAATTGTAATAAGCACATCTGAAACACGGCTCTTTGGACAACTCTGGTCTTTACCACAAGCACAACTTATTCACCACATATTCCTTTGGGTGTCCTTTGTAAAAAAACAAATGTGGTTGTGGTTTAGGGTTTTCTTTTCCCCCCTCACACATTACGTGTTGCTCTGGGAGCTTAAAATATTGTTTTCAGCTGAGCAAAAGGAAACGTCAGGGATAATTTTGATAAATGTGAGCCATCTCACATTTTCTGTTAACAAGTGCTTTGTGTGTCTAATAACATGCACCTGTGAAGCTGATTTTTCTTTTTCCTGTGACCTCACAGAACTAAAAAGAGGCTGTGCCTTCTGCTGGGGCCCTTACATGGATGGAAAGATTTAATAAACATAGAGAGAGAAAAGGCCTCCTAACCCCTCTCCACCCTGTGGACCATTCCTCTCTTGGGAGGGTTTTTCTGGTGAAGAACAAACCTGGACCCACAGATAGAGGTGGGATGAGCACACCAGGGCTGAAGTGGGGTGGGCTCAGCTTGGCTCAGCTCAGAGATCAGTGCAAAATCCAGATCCATACAAGATCAAACACTGGACTCGATCCTTTCCAACCTAAGACTTTAGAGCTGTTCCTCCAGGAACTGAACTCTCTTTACACAAACTAAGAAACCCAATGATTCCTCCTTTCTAACAGACTCTTTACTAGGAGGTGGAAAATACTACAGAGCAGTGAGAATTTACACTGATCTCATCAATATTTGGAGTGCTAAATGTCCAGTGTATTATTCCCAGTGCATTATTCCTTGTAGAGAATTTACACTAATCTCATCAATATTTGGAGTGCTAAAATGTCCAATGCATTATTCCCTGTAGCTAAATGTCCAGTGTATTATTTATTCCCTGTCCAGTGTATTATTTATTCCCTGTCCAGTGTATTATTACCTTTGATAATGCAAACAGCCTCGAATTGTGCAGTCCAGGAAAATTCCCTGTGGTTCCAACGTACTTTGCTTTTCAAACAGATTTCCCAGGGACAAACTGCACAGATCTTCCCTCCTGAGCTAGCAGCCAGCCCTGTTTGCCCACAGGGATAAGCTGTGGGCTTTTCAAGCTCCCTGCCAAAATTTCCCAAGTCTATTGGTTAAGGATGAATAGGGAATGGTATATTTGCTTGTTTTGCACAGGTGGTTCTTGTTTCTTCTTCTGGGGATAAAACATTAAAAAGAAAGAATTGTATCCTGATACAGAGAATACCCAATGAAACAAAAAAAATATATAAAACTCGATTTTTTAAAAAAAATCAGATTTCCTACAGAACTGCTATTTGATACCTTTGTCACAAGTGAAAGCTTCAAAGTTTCTGTTTTGAAAGCTGTTTCATTTTTCATCATGTAAAGGCTCCTGTGAATCCAGGTAAATAGTAATGAGTTTCTTCCAAACACTTGACAACTACAAAAGAAGTGAATATCCAATGGCTAATAAGAATTAAAAAGAAAATTGTAGCCTACCTGTTTTCCTGTAAAAAAGATTTTCCTAAGCAGAATCAGTAGATCTCCAAGTGACAAAATATTTTTGCTTTAGATGAGACAACTTTCTCATCTTTAAAGAAGTTCTTTAGAAAACTAAAAATGTATTATATAAATTTTCTCCCACACTGAGCCTAACACTAAAATACTTCATAGTTAAAAGAAATTTGTCTTGTACTATATGAATTTGTACAAACTTTAGACTGCAATTCAATATGTCTGTGAAACCTGACAGGTGAGAAATTTTCTTTTTAAATTAAATATCTTCTGGTCAATTTTTAAAAATCATTCCATCTCTGCTTCTAAACTCCTCTAAGCAAGCTTGTTTTATTTTAGGAATGCTCTTTTAGTCAATTATTTAAATTGTAAGGCTGTACAACAGGATATAGTCTGTAGGGATTTGTTATGTACCAATGGGTCATTTATTTATGAAATTTCTGTGCTCCATGCCTGCTAAAATATTGATGCTCTTCCCCTTTGCTCCTGTCTCTGATTTAAGTAAAATGGTAAGTATTGAATTGAATTAATTTAAAGATTAGCCATTATAATGAAGTCTTATTTAATCATTAAGAGGAGCCAAAAGAGGCAAAATGTGGCTGACAGAGTTTAGTTTGGAGCAGGCAGGAATCCTGGGAGCAGAGCGAAGCTTCTGTAAAATCTCACCCACATTCTGGTGTAAATATGAGGTTAATTTTCCTGAGGAAGCAAATGTCAGTGTCACCTGCATCACTTATGCCTGAACCTCCCAGGAGGTGACAAAGTTATATTATTATTATTATTATTATTATTATTATTATTATTATTATTATTATTATTATTATTATTATTATTATTATTATTATTATTATTATTATTATTATTATTATTATTATTATTATTATTATTATTATTATTATTATTATTATTATTATTATTATTATTATTATTATTATTATTATTATTATTACTACTACTACTAAATATTAATATTATATAATCATTGATGTATCAAATATATTTAAATAGTTATTTAATAATTATATATAATGACATAATATATAGTAATACTTAATATTATTATTAATAATAATAATAGTATTATCCCTCTTGATTATTATTCACTTGATTTTCACTTTCTAAACAACACCCATGGCTATCTAAAAGTGTTCAGGTAATTTAATTTTGCTAAAAATCTTGCAAATGTCCAATTCTCTTTAAGTGTGTTCCTGAAGCCTGCCATTCATTTATGGCAAATTATCACTCATTATCTATTTCATGATTTGCTGCTGCTCTCTTTTACCAGAGAGCTGCTTTTACAAGATTCTCATGTGAGTAAAACATTTCCTAGCTAGCACAGCTTTCTAATTTAATTCCTGGTTTTTTTCATCCATACATGAGAAATGAGCCTTGCTGGCCAAGCTGAGTGATTGGTGTGAATGTCTGAGGTGTCATTTTAAAAACAATGAATTATTAGAAGAGCTAATAGGAGCAACCTATGATGATACAGTGTCAAGCAAGGCTATTTGTCCTTCATAATCCCTGCCTTTATGGGTTAAAAATAGTTGTATATTCAAAAGCAATCTGAATTTCAGTGTCTCAGTTGTTGCTATGTCAGTAATTTATCTAGAATAGTCCATACTTTGTCATAATATCCCCAAAAATATTGCAAGTTCATTTAATAGTGTGCTGTGCTTTAGAAAAATACATAGTTCCATTTCAGGAGAAATGTTACAGTCAAAGTTTTCTTGGTGTCCTTGGTATTTTGAAAAAGACAAGAGACTTCGAAATTGTAATACTTGGGTGTTTAAAGAGGTTCAGTAAATATATGAATATGAAAAAAAATACAAAGAGAAATTTCTCTTTTCTCTAATATTAAATACCCCATAGTCTCTGGAATAAAATGCAGCTCATGGAATAATAAAAGAAAACCTCTATGTATATATTGGATCAGCTTTGAAATATACGTGCACAGAGGGAATTCTGGTCTGCACTTCCAACAACTTCTAAAAATAGTTTCTAATGAACAAATGGATCACGAGGCACCTTCTGGAATCACCACAAAGGGGGAGTCAAAACCTCCCTACCCAAATCAGGGATTGACACCTGACTCTGCATTCTTAGGAAATTTGATTTTCTGTTTCAATTTTCTACTTGTAACTCCAGACTTTCACATAAATTTATAACCCAAGGAAGAAAACATCAACCTCAAAATGTGTAAGTAAAATCTGGGACTTATTGTGATCCATGAAATCCTAATTACAGAGCTGTTTACCAGAGATAAAAGCTGGCTGACAATGCAGTGCACCAGCACAGTTTGATCACTAATTGTAATCTATCAGGAGCCATAAAATTACTCCAGAATGCTATTATGGTTTTTAATTCTGAACTGGGATTTGGGAACCTTAAGATGCTGTTTAAAAAGGACCCCTCTCTATCTTGAAAAAAATAAGCTTCTGCAAGTGATTAAAGGAAAATGAGGGATGGATGGGCTGAGGAAAGGACAGAGTGCAGGAAGCAAGCAGAGAATATAGAGTATTTCAGAGCTGGCATGAATTCAGGAGCCAATTTAAAGGTTTTCTCTGGCTATCAGATGATCTGGTGGGACACCAGTACAGCAGGTACCTCCGTGAGGGAAGGGCACCTAAAGCACCTTGTTAGATCTCCCACACACCTGAGGGAATGAGGGGCAACAAGTTAAAAAATAACTCTAATATCTACCACTGAGCATCTGCTCCATCACTTCAGTCCAAAATTTACCATTAAAATTATGCAAAGGATGTAAATAATGACTGGAAAGGGTTATTCCCTAATTCTAAATCACAATGTTCTGGTAGCAGCTCAAAACAAAGCAATTTCTTTGTGCTCCAGCTCTTTCAATGAACATTTTAAATTCAATTTTAGCAATTACAATTCTTATGCCATTAATCAGAGTTTGGATTTTAATGCAAATAGCAATATGGGACATGATGAAAAATTCCAATTCTGGGTTAGAAAACCAGGCTGGCATTGCATTTCAGAATGATGCAGGTCAGGGATGTGGGCACAGGGACACAATCTGCTTGGTCAGGTCAGTCAGGGACCTGCTGGAATGAAGGAATCAGGGATGCTGGAGCCCCTGGAAAATATATTTATATTCTTTACAAATATAAAGCTGAATTCAGGCTGGGCTTTCTGTGTGGGGATGGCTGTCCTGTGAAGCCAGCATGGCACTTATTTGTACTAAAATAAACTAAAATGTCACACCTGGAGTGAAACAGCTTCACTTGGTCTGTTGAAGGAGCTGAGCGAGTTCATGGAAGAAAAATCCATCCAAAGTTACCAAAGAAAGGCACATCCCACATCTGCCCTGGGGAGAGCGAGCTGCTGCCAGCTGGGAAATCTCTGGGAAGGATTAATTCTAGGCTCATCCTGGACACTGGCCTGAGCTTCTGAAGTGCCC